>NC_056732.1:1122882079-1123182079 GCF_019279795.1 Protopterus annectens
GGCTTTTCCCAGTTAGGGGTCGCCACAGCGGACCTCCGGTCCGCTAATGATTGGTATTTGATTTTTACTTACCGAGTTGCCAGCCCTGATGCACAACCTTCAGCGAAGGTACGCCCATTCACGCATATCTCCATGTAGAAGATGCTCTAGAGTCGAACCGGACAGCGTCTTACTGTAAGGCGACAATGCTACCGCAGCAAAAGAACCAAAATATCCACATGTAAATAGTATTAATTTATACATATACTAGGTATAAAAGTCATTAAAATGGGCATGCCAACAGAATCTGTGAATGCATACAGTCAGGAAATTTGTGGCAGCACTGCAACATGTGATTTTAAACCCCTCATAGCAGCCACACTGGTAGATGACATAATCTGTGACTTGCATATGGGCATTTACATACCTTATTTTTCAGGGAGCTGCAGTTGCAGACAATTGATAGATGGAGAAATTCAAAAGCTTATTTTAAGTTTGTCCTGCCTTACATATATTGTATTCTGCTGTATGGAAATAAAAAAATGCTTAGCTTATACTGCTATATAACATCCCTTACAGACACTTCTGCATTCATCACCAGCTCAGTTCCTATATCCAAGCCATCACTGGGAATGATGTTCACACCCTATCACCAAAGAGGGACACCACGAGTGCCTCCATCTTTATGATCTAGTTCCTGTGTTGGACATGTCCCAAACAATGTCTTGTTCCTTGTCCCATGACATGTAATATTATATTGGTTACCCTTTA
This sequence comes from Protopterus annectens, assembly GCF_019279795.1. Lineage (NCBI taxonomy): Eukaryota > Metazoa > Chordata > Ceratodontiformes > Protopteridae > Protopterus > Protopterus annectens. The sequence goes on from NC_056732.1 coordinate 1,122,882,830, forward strand.
CTGAACTTCATGTAGACTTCTACTATTCCTACCTATGATTTTGATGTAATGTACCACTCCATGCCATAACTGCTCCCAAAATATTTGTCAGGATGTGCAGGCCATATATGTGGAGGATCCACAGTGACACCTCAGTCTCCAGTCTGGAGAACATTTCCAGTCATTGTCTCCCTCATGGCCCCATGACATGACATATACATGTGTGGGTTATGCTTGTTGGTCACTGCCTATACAATAGTGGGTGTATAAATGCTCCTTATGACTGTAGGCACCCTCCAACCCCATATTGAGGCCAGTTACCTGCCCTCTTTTATGCGATGTGCTACGATGCATTCTTCATCTCTTGCACAGACTGCAGCTCCAGATATGCAGATATGTTACCATGATATCCTTTCTTGCCTCAGAATATTGAAGCCTTGTAATACTTTGCACTCACTGCCACCATGCAAACTGCTTTTCTATGCTTCACCATATGTACTTGGGCTATCATGTGCTTGTGGTATGTTGCACCTTATTTTCTTGTTGCCTCCAGTGTCCAGTACTCTCCCACCCACAATAGGGAATGACAGTGTCTGGGCATTGCAGGCAAGTTCTTTAATATATATACATCATTTCCTCATATCTCTATTGTTGCAATCACCAGTAAGTGTTCAGTTCAGCATAGGGGTAAAATACTAGGTGTCTTTTCTACCTTCTGGGTGCATTTATCAAGGCCAGTGTCCTAATACAGTAAACTGCTGACTCCACAGTATCTTATATTAGCTCAGTTTCTCACACTATGGAATTGCAATTTTATACCATGCTAATTTAGACCTGACAATTGTCACTGAATTGCTGCTTTAGTGCTCCATGCTACTAACATTATTGGCACTAACTTGTTCATCCCTGTCTGTCCCAAGGGTTGTAAATCAGCAGTATACACTCATGTAGAGTATCTGTGGGTCTGCACTACAGAGGCTTTTGGAAATACCTCCTTGCTGTTCCATGATATGCTTCATGTGACTTCTGAGAAGGCTTCCATGCATCTGGAGCTATGATCTTGATCACTGAACACACCTGCCTAAATGATCTTGGCTATTTTATATCCCAAGACCAGCATAGTTCTTACATGGTGTCCAATAGAGAATAAGATTTTCTCATTTTTTCTCCATGGGGACTTTTAGAAGTGCCTGCTCAACCAGGATGATGACTACCTGTATAAGGATATGCCCAGCATGAGATTGCCAAGATGATGATTATGTGACTGACATGAGTTATTCTGGTAATCAGGACAGCCATCATTATAGCTACATGTGATAATATCACTCTGAGAAAAAAATGTTGAATTCTTTTACTTAAAGAAAGGTATAAAAATGTGAGTGACAAGTGCAAATGTTTTTCCTTATTTAGCTTGACCATGGGGCATTATTATGCAGGCAAAACTGTCTTAGAGATTTTGCTAGACATCTTGCTTCTTTTATGTGCTTGGCTGATTATTTATTTGTTTACATATTTATTATTGGATTGCTGAGAAAAGCAGCTGAATTATTTTTCTTAAAGAAAGGTATAAACTGCGTAAGACGTAATAATATTTTTCCCCATTTAGCTTGATCATGGGGCATTGTTATGCAGGCAGAATCGGCTTGGACATTTTGCTATACATCTTGCTTCTTTTATGGGTTCAAAGAAGGCTATGGAAGTCATTTTGAAAAGAGGTATACAACCATTACAAATGCTACTAACTAGTATCTGTAAACAAAATATCATGCTTTCCTTCATCTGCATTTTTTTGTTTATTTCTCTAGGTCTTGCATTTGGCCATTCCTTTGAGAAACATATTAACTATCTTGATAAATCACTGAATAGTCCTCTTCATCTAGCAGTGCAGGGAGGAAACCTGGAAGTAATCAAGTTTTGCATTGAATGTGGAGCACACATTGATTTAGTACAGGTATTTAATTATTTATTTTCCTAGAGATATAAAGTTAAAGAGGATTGTACATCTTATACATTCTCCATCGTTTGATTTGCTCAATGATTTTTAGAAAAAAAAAAAAGAAAGAACTTACTGCCCAGTCACAATCAGTGGAATACCCTTCTTATACATTCCTCTTTTAAGTTAAAAAAAAAGAAAATCTCTTTTATATTATTCTTGTATAATTTAATGTGTTACTTGGAAGCATTCATGTAAATATTGTATATATGTTGTGGTGTTATTGTTAGTTATATTAGTTGGTAGTTTTTTTATGTTGCATCTGTTTTCATTTTGTATGGAATATAATAAAACAATATAAATTTATTATTGAGAAAAAAAAAGAAAATCTGTAATTTAGCCATTTTCCCTTTTCTGGCTATGGAAGCTGACTCACATCTTCATTCCTCACACTGACTGTTTATTTTCTGTCTTCTTTGAAGAAGAATATATAATACTTGATGAAGAAGATACTTCGTTTTGCTGTCTTCATCAGACTCTTTTTTTCATAACCTCATGTAGATTAACCTGAGTTCATCTCTGAGTTTGTTGCAAATGCAATATGTCTAATACAATACTATGCTTGATAACTGGTTTGACAGATCTTTTGTTTTCTCATTCTGATGTGCGTGTGCATATATTATTTTAATTTCACTTTTACAGTGTATCTATTCCTTCATAGTTTACAGAAATACCACTGTAAAGTTTTGCTTCTGAAAGTCATTGTATCTGTGTGTTAGAATTGTTTATTCATGATTTTACATTTTATAATAATATTCTCTTCCCACAGTGGTGTTTTTAATGGATCTATGTCACACCATCGAATGGCCACATTGTTGAACTTATCATCTCGTCTACTGTCTAACCATTCTGACTGAGATCACATTGTGGTGGAGATCAGGATTTGCCCTTTTCCCCACAGTAGTATGATCTTAGAATTGGTATATATAGTTAGTGGGGTGTGTGTGTGTGTGTGTGTGTGTGTGGGGGGGGGGGTGATCGCCTGCATTGTTGATGGAATGATGTTCAACAATGTGGCCATTTGACAGTCTGACATAGACTTGTTTTTGACATTAAATTTAGTTCTTGAATATCCACTCAGAAGTGAGTTTTAACACAGTTTACATCCAGATATAAAATAAATACCAGTAAAAATTCATACTGCTGTATAATTATGACTTCTGGTGATGCAATGCATAAAACAGAAATAATTCCCCCCTAGTTTGTAATTAATTTTCAACTATCTTTCCCTTATTTTGAGAATGTATTCCATTTAGCTCCCATCAGGTAGCAGATTCCACAGCACTTCTGCCATGTTCACATAGCTTGCACAAGTTACAAAATAATGCCATTGATGTTCGCTAGTAAACTAAAAAGGATTACTGAATATACATACATATATATATATATATATATATATATATATATATATATATATATATATATATATATATATATATAGCTATAGCACTAGATATAGATATACATAATCCCTTCAAAATTATATGATGATAGGTTTTTCAAACTTAAGTGAAAGAAAAACAATAAAATTCCTGGTAAAACTAACTAGAAAATGTTGATTGAATAACTTTTATACCTTTGACTGGTCTCTTACTATGTATGACTGGATAATAAATATTACATAATAGGCGATACCCCATATGAAAGTGATATCCAATATCATATTTATGGTTTTGTCTTAAAAAAAAGAGCAGGGAATACATCAAATTAGATGCGCATTCTAAAATCATATACTATGGCTTCTGTGGATTTATATACATTTAATGTTTTCACATGATATATAGCATTCTTATATAATATCTAAATGGGTAGGTGAGATCCACAGATGTTTTGTGGCAAGCAGTTTTCCTAATTAATTTGGCTTCTTCTGAAACATAAAGATGACAACCTGGCCAATGCTTTATTTTTAGCTAAAAGGCCAAAAGTAATGCCATGTTAACCAGCTCAAAGGATAAAATACTTTGACATTATTGTGCACTATGTTCAACTATCGTCTAGTAAACATTCAAATTTGAAAAGCGTATTTATAATCAAATAGTTCCACTGGGACAAAATTTGCTTTCTATAGAGAAACACAGAAATAAACATAAGCTTGATAAAAATAAGCAGTTATGCCAAGCAGGATAACAGAAATTTATGAATCACCAAGCAGGCCTTCTCAGCACCAAAAGATCCTTTATTTTCCTGTAACTATCTCTCTAATTCTAAAGATCCTTAATGTGCTTACAGAATGGTCTTTGTGTTTTTAGTCAACTGATTTGTTTCATATATGTTGTTTAATTTGACATGGCGTTTGTATAGACATGTTTTGCTGCTTCTGAGGAAAACTATTGTATTCTTAATTCTTGTAATAAGAATTTCTTAAAAAAACTCTGATAATATAACTACTGCCTAACATTTTCAACTAAGATTTTTAAGATACATTTTGTAAGCTTGATTAATGTGTAAGAATAATGCCACTGCTGTTACATGGTTCTGTCCAGAAAAGATGTTTTACAAATCAAGTACAAAATTATAATTTCAGTCAGAATTATGTAATAACTGTTACATGGTTTATGTGTTGAGGCATCCTAGATGGCATGCAGATTTTTTTTTTTGTAAAATTAGGGAGAAATTATAAACTTGCAGATGTATATTAATTTACTAGTGAGAAGAAAATATACTTTCAAGTTTAATGAAAACAAGTAATGCCATTATTCCTAACATAATCTTATCAGTGAGAACCCTTCTCAGGAATATTCAGGCAAAATGTTCTGACAGAATTGTCAGTTGAACATTTTATACCAAGGGGACTGAAGTGACTGAAATCTGATCTGAAAATATAAAGAAATGTTGACATTATTTGTGTTTCTTAGTTGAAAAGCTTTTGATTGTAAGCCTCATAGTTGAATAAAAAGTCATATAATTTGCATTTCTCAACCTTTTCACACCAAAGTTTCAAACTACCTTCTGTGCTTCTCCACTTCATGGAAACAGGTTTTGGCCATGCTGCTACTCTTTATAACTTTCCAAACATTTTTTTCACAAAATTGTGCAACAGCACTTAAAGGATTTTCTTCCTTTTTGTTCCATGTATCCTGCAAGCCAATAAGTAAAAGGATTGTTATCCCAACATTGTATACATAGACTAGGCATCGCTGTGTGATATGCATTTGCAAATATTATTGATTATATAGTCTTCTAATGCAGCAGACTTGTGCAGTATAACCAACCCACTCATTCTGTTCCTTTACTAGTGACATCATCTTATTTTGTAAGGCTGTGTGTGTATATGTGTGTGTGTGTGTGTGTGTGTGTGTGTGTGTGTGTGTGTGTGTGTGTTTTCCAACTGTGTGTGAGATTATTAACTTAATCAATGACTCACCTTAAAAGGTTACTTTTTTTAGTGACCAGTTACATTCAGGTCACTTCCACAAGTTTTGATTGAATATTGGATCAACTCTGTCTTTCAAAACACACATGTTCTTGATTTACATAATTAGATTTTTTTTTTTTAGTATAATTGGAAATCCGGATTTGTATCTTTTCCTAGCTTCTTAATTGTTACTCAAAACTCAGTTTCATTCCAAAATATAGTTTCATGGAACATAAACTTTTCCATCCAGGTACAACCTGCAGCAATTTAGAATTTTGCAAAACATCATAGGATGTTACCATAATTTACAACTGTGTATTCAGATCAGGATTCCACATTTCCTCTGGAGTCTATAACATTTTGCACAAACTGATCTTTAGGTCACTAGAACAGCTTCTCGCCATTCTTACAAAAAAAAAAAAAACTCCTTTACATCATAAAAAGGTAGAGGTGAGTTTCAAAGAGATTGTGCATATCATGCAAGGTTAGTACTTGAGAGAAGGAATTGTGCAGAAGAGGCAATTCTTTTTTTTCAAAACAAGTTTATTGTTTTAACATATAAGAGAAATATCATAACAATTTTATACAAATAATTAAAAATAGGTATTATTATAATATTCAACAAAACAACTAAAGTATTTACAAAGACATCCACTACGATCAGATCAATTAATTAAACTAAAATACTGTGCTATTGAAATTAGAATTTTTTTAACAAATTTTGTAAATTATCCCATACAATAAAATGTGATGTTTTTCTAGTTGTTCTCATTCTAATTGTGCTTATTTCCATATGACACATTATATTCATAACATTTTTTAATTCATTGAACGAAGGAGGTGTATCTGAAATCCAATTTCTAGTTATTATTTTCCTAGCCACTGCTAGGATAGACCTTAGCAAGGGAAGCTTTTAATCTTTTTAACACATTGAGGTACAGGTGTGTTGAATAATATAAGAGACTTAGAAATAATGAAATTATCTGTAAAAAGAGCCTGCAAAAATTCATTAATTGACTTCCAGTATTCTTTCAACTTCATACAGTCATAAAACATATGAGCCCAGTCAGCATTAATTTCTACATTACATCTCTTACATAGATTATCTTTATTATTAATTTTATTCATCATCAAAGGTGTATAAAAAGATCTATGTAAAAATTTCCATGTATAAAGTCTCCAGACAATGGAAGATGTAGTTCTATAAGCAGATTCCAATATATATTGTTTATCTTGTTGAGTTGGTGGGTCCCCATTAATAGAGGTGAAATAATTCCAGTATAAATCTACATTGTAAAAAGTTTCTTGTCTGATAATTTTATGTATACATGAAAGTTTACCTTTATCAGAAACGTTATGCTGTAAAATTATTATCAAGTAATCAATCAGTTTTGGAATAGATTCTTTAACTGTTATAGACATTAGATCTATTCTATCAATGAGATGTTGTCTAAAGATCTGAACCTCTAACCAGCAAGTTTCTCTTAGATCAAATTCTTGTTTTAAGAAATCTAGATATTTAACTTTATTATCAGATATCAGCTGATACCAGTACTTTAGATTATTATCTATAGCTAAATGAGCTCCTTCAGAAGTAGATGACATAAGCATACCCTGAGTATAAATTATAGGTAATACAATAAAATTCCATTCCCTATACTTAGGGTGCATGAATATAAAGTTACGATAACTAATAATAATATTTAATGGGTAACAGACCATATGTTTAGGTGTAATAGGTGAAGTACAAAATTCCTTTAGCAACCACAACATGGAGTTATTTATAATCATATTTTTATGTGTTAAGGAGATTTTCATGAAGTGCATACTAATTAGCTCCCAATAATCTTTCCATTTTGCGACATATGACCGATCTATTAATAAAGTAATAACTTTTATAATAGAAGAGATAATATATAAATTAAAGTCTGGAAAAGAAATACCCCTTGAGACCAGCTATTAGTATGTTTCTTTAATGCAATCCTAGGTCTATTAGGTGCCCATAAGAAATTTAACATTAGTGTATTCAGTTTCTTGATAGTTATTTTTGTAGGTGAAAGTATTATTGATTGTATTAAGTATAAAATCTTGGGGAATATTATCATTTTAATAATTGTAAGTCTCTCCTCCATAGTAAAAACATATTATTCCAGGTATTAAAAGATTTTGTATATTAAGAAAACAGGTATTATAGTTATTATATATAATAGATTTAATATCTTTAGATAGTATTATACCTAAATAAGTTATCTGACCTGAGTTGGGTACATATTTAGTAAAATCACTAATAAGAGTATTTTTCGTGTATATATAGGTAGTATTTTAGTTTTTCTTCATTGAATATTAAACCAGAAATACTTTTAAAATTCATCATTTTATCAAATAAAGACTGCATAGAAGAATTAGATCCTGCTGATGTAATTAGAACATCATCTGCAAAAAGTTGAATTTTTGATGTTGTATTTTCTTCTATTTCAAAACCCTCTATGTCAGTACTGTTTCTAATCAAATTAGCCCAAGGCTCCATTACTAAAGTGAATAATAGTGGAGAAAGTGGACATCCTTGCTTTGTACCTTTAAGAATGGGTATTTTTGTGAAACATATGTTCCTACCTTAATATAAGCCAGCTGCCTTTGTATAAATGCTCAATTAAATTTACAAATGCATCAGAGAAATTTGTGCATTTCAGTAAGGTAAACAGATAGTCCCAACTTACTGAATCAAATGCTGAACCTATATCAAGACTAATAAGTGTTAAATCTTTCTTTTTCCTATTTGCAAAATCAATTAATGTTAAAGTTCTTCTTATATTATCAAAAGTATTTCTATTTACAATGAAGCCCGCCTGATCTATGTCTATAATGCCGGGATAATTGTCTTCAATCTATCAGCAAAAATACTCATAAACATTTTATAATCAACATTAAGTAATGAGATGGGTCGATATGAAGAACATCTAGTTGGATCTTTATTAAGTTTTAAAATTGGTGAAATAAATGTATATTGCCAAGATGGGGGGTTATTAACTCAGTTTGGGCCAGAATAAAAACCTTATGTATTAATGAATATGTAGTTTTAGAAAGGATTTTATATATCTCTGGTATAATACCATCATTACCCGGTGCTTTGTTTGATTTAAGCTTATTTATTTGTGTAATAACTTCTGTATATGAAATACTCTTGTCCAATAGTTTAATCTGTTGTTTATTAAGCTTTTTATTCATGTTTGTGGTTATAAACTCCTTTATTTTATCTTTAGGTTCCATGTTAATGTTGTTATGGTTAATCTTGTGAAAGTGATTTCTAAATTCATCCAGTATTTCTGGTATACTAGAAACATTCTTCTTTTTCCTTAGAGAAAAGATTTCTTTGATATGGTTTTGTTTATTCAATCTTTTGTTTTATTTTTAAGTCTATGTAAGTATTTGGGGCTTATTGAATAAGACAAAACTTGTATTTTCTAAAGTTATTTTAACTTTATGAGTTAAAATTTCTTTGTATTTCTCATTTAGTTTGTTTATTTCTTCAATAACTTTCTTGTCCATAATATTTTCTTTATTATTATGTTTATAAGAGTCTAGTTTACTTTGAATATCTAACAATTCCTTATCCCAAGATTTCCTTTTGTTATTATACCATCTGATACTTTGTCCATATAGATATGATTTTAAGGCATCCCAAACATAGACAATGGAGACTTCAGGAGTATTATTTATGTCTAGAAAATGTTGTACTTCTGAAAGTATATATTCTTTATAGTCTTTTAGCTGAGTTAAGTATGCTGGTATCCTTTGATCTGAACATTATGAGTATTTTTTATCATGAATTTAAAAACAATTGAGTTATGATCAGATATAGGACATGAAATGATTTTGGAATTAATTAAATCTGTTACCATCTGGTTAGAAATAAAGACCCTATCTATTTTTGAATACGTTTTGTATCTGTTAGAAAAAAGGTGTATGGTAATGATTTTGACTCTATCTGATTATTAATATCATTCAAATGATAAGAATTAGCAAAATCATTTAAATGTTTTGCATTAGATGTAATTCTTCTTTTCTTTATAGTGGTAGTATCACTTTCATGTAGTATACAATTAAAATCACCAGCTAAAATAATATCCCCTACAGAGAATGATATGATCTTATCAATATGATGTTTCACTGTATTAATACCAATTCCAGGTATCCAATATACATTAATTAAAGTGTAAGTCTTCCCATTAATTTGTATTGTAACCATACAAAACATTCCTTTGTCATCCTGATAAGACTTAATGGTTTTAGGAATGGGCATACTTTTATTCCATAAAATAGCCACTCCTCTTTTTTCTGAGTGTGCTCTGAACTAACCAATACTGTATACTTATTAGTGGCTAGTTTATCAATATCTTTTTCAAGAGATGGGTTTCTTGCAGGAAGACTAGATTGGCCTTGTGTAGATTAATGTATCTTATTAGGCTTGCCCTTTTACACGGATTATTCAATCCATTAATGTTTAAAGAAATTCATTTTAAAGATGTCATTTGGTATTTTTAAAACTCAAGAATCTTATGATCGAAATAACAAATAACAAGATAAATAATGTTACATCTCCTCTTTTAGGTGTACCTTTAAATATAGCTGTATTTATTAAATCTCTTATGGGATTTTGTATAGGATTCAATTTTGTTTGTAGTGACAATGAGTGTACAAAATATATTGTGGCTGTCAAAACTATATACATATAACAATGAACAAGTGAAAATAATGTAAGGATTAAACCTTGCATCCCACCTGGAGTTGAAAACTCCAACTTAGAGCAGTATTTACTACTCAAGTTAACCCCTACCCTAAGCAGCAGTACCTCAGCTACCACCTTATCAATTTAATACTAGTTATATTTAACTGAGGTTAACAGTTTTCAATTCAATTATCTATCAAGACAAAACTACACATTTGGTAAAACAGCATCATATAAACCAAAATAAACTTTTTTTTTTTTTTTTTTAAAAACTGTTCATACTATTATATAGATCTATGTAATATATAACACTTGTATTCTAATAGCATTCAAATAATCTTAATGTTAGAAATCAAGAGGAGAGAAAATTATGTTCTAACATTCATTTAAAACAAAAACTTTGGCTAATATGATTCAGACATTACATGCAATAAGATGCATCTATTTTCTGTCATGTGAATTCTATCAACAGCTTCCAAAAAAATCTTGAATTGTTTGTATATGAGCATTTACTTAAACTCATTATTGTCAATAGAGTAAAATATTGTATTCATAAAAATTATTATAAATCATATTGCATAGTTATGCAGATTCTCAGAAACACCTGCGGTATTACCTAAAAAAAAAAGCCATCACACACATAAACACAGACACACACACATACATATACACACACACATATACACACACACACATACACCCACACACACACACACACACACACACACACACACACACACACATACATATACACATACACATATATACACACACACACACACACACACACACACACACACACACACACACATATATATATATATATATATATATATATATATATATATATATCTGATCTCACTGAGTTGTGTCTTTGTAGAGCACTATCCTACTTGCTGTCCCTAGAATGGGAGGGTGGCCTAATGGTTAAGGTGTTTGCCTTACAAACACAAGGTGCAGGGTTTGAATCTCACAAGGGATAATTGGCTAGGCTTACAATGGCCCGCAAGGGCAGTCAGCTTAGTACTAATCTATGAATCTAATCTATGAATAAATCTGTCTGCTTTATACAAAATAATGCACAGCAAACACATATTAGTAACCAGATTTTACAATCATGCTAACCTACTGCTTTAAAATATATCACATGACATTTCTTCCAGAATAGAGTTATAAGATTATTTATGCTTGTCAATCAGATGAATTAAATGAGTTATAGTAAAGTATATGTTTGGGACACAAGTTTTTAACACAGATTATTATGCTACTGTTAAGTAGATTTTCAAAAACATTTAAATAAATGTTTCATTTTCTATGCCTTCTAAAATAAGATATTTACTTGCTACAAGAAACTACATCATCTAAACTCATCATAACTGACACATTTTATGAATAGAGTATTTTTCCTGTATCTGTGGTGTGTCAGTGTGATAACCTTGTCAATGTTTATACTAACTGCTTTCAGTTTCTCTGTGAAAATTCTGTGAGTGAAGCTTCTGAGGAAACTCATGGACACTGTGCATGAGACAGCCCACATCCCAGATTGTCTCCCTTAACATTTTATGGAAATTTATTAAAACTTGTGGCAAACATTCATTTTGTCAATAGAGTAAAATATTGTATTCATAGAAATTATTATAAATCATATTGGATAGTTATGCAGATTCTCAGAAAAAAGCCATCACACTCACACACACACACACACATACACACACACACACACACACACACACACACACACACACACACACATATATATATATATATATCTGATCTCACTGAGTTGTGTCTTTGTAGAGCATTATCCTACTTGTTGTCCCTAGAATAAATCTGTCTGCTTTATACAAAATAATGCACAGCAAACACATATTGGTAACCAGATTTTACAATCATGCTAACCTACTGCTTTAAAATATATCACATGACATTTCTTCCAGAATAGAGTTATAAGATTATTTATGTTTGTCAATCAGATGAATTAAATGAGTTATAGTAAAGTATATGTTTGGAACACAAATTTTTAACACAGATTATTATGCTGCTGTTAAGTAGATTTTCAAAACATTTAAATAAATGTTTCATTTTTTATGCCTTCTAAAATAAGACATTTACTTACTACAAGAAACTACATCATTTAAACTCATTATAACTGACATATTTTATGAACAGAGTATTTTTCCTGAATCTGTGGTGTGTCAGTGTGATAACCTTGTCAATGTTTATACTAACTGCTTTCAGTTTCTCTGTGAGAATTCTGTGATTTGAAGATTCTGAGGTAACTCAAGGACATTGTGCATAAGACAGCCCACATCCCAGATTGTCTCTCTTAACATTTTGGCGGAAACTTATTAAAACTAGTGACAGACATTCATTTAGCAGTGTAAATGCATCTAAACATGACAGAACCTCCACAATGTATTCCACAGATCATCACAGCCTCTATGCAAGTGAAATTAAACTCAAAATTACCAACAAGCAATAAAACTCAGCATTCTTCTCCCAATTCAATTTTCATACAAATCTTATTATTCACTGTGCCCACACAGTCAAAAGCATTTCTATATATTAATAAAGAAAAGAAAAGAGAGTAGAAAATAAAAGGAGCGAGGCAGAAATAAAAAATGTAAGAGAAAGCTGTAAGAAGTATATACAATGGAATGTTACTTACTGTTTATATTAATAGAGTTAAAAATAAAACATATTATTTACTCTTATTTAGTTCTGATTATTATTAGTTAAAGCATGACAGATTATTTACAAACAAGCATAAGCAGTATAATCAAGAAAGTATAATTAGAAATAGCATTTGAAGAACTTATAAACTTTACAAGAAATAAATATGTTATTATTCTATTAATGATATTTTCATTACTGTTCTCTCCTGCCCTCCCCACCCTTTACCCACTACATAATCTAAATAGAATGTCATTGTTTAAACAAAGAAAATAATAAAAGAAGAAGGAAAAAAAGATAAAGATAAAAATGTATCAAATTACTAACCTTACTTTTTTCAGAAAGAAAACAAATCGTGTCACAGCCCGCCATTAAATCCTCAGGCATTTTGACTGGTTATGAAACAAAACATTTCTTTGCACATAGAGAATAACTTTGATTAAATCTTTTCCAAAATATTTGTGGCTTTCTGGAAATGCAGGAACTATATTCAAAAGATTAATAATGAACTAAATGATGAGAGAGAAAAAACATATAACAAATCATTTGTTTTTAGTCTCTTCTTCTTCTCTGAAGTCTTCCAGGAAGCTTCAGTTGCCAATCTCTTTAATGAAGAACTAGCCCATTCCATTTCTTCTATTTTATCCAAAATCTTTTTCTTTGACAAACAGTAAAGCAGAGTCTAAATCATCAAGACCTTAGGACCATCAGGAAGGAAGATTTTAAGCTTGGCAGGAAACAGAAGGTATGTTTTAAACTGTGCTTTTAAGCTCCCTTATTAGTGGCAGAAAACTTTTCTTTTAGCAATTACCATGGAAGAATAGTCATTGTCAAAACGCACAGTTGTCTCATTAAACTTAACAGGAGCTTTAGCCCAAGCAGATTTAAGAACCATCTCTTTATCAAAGATGATAGAAATCTAACTATAACTGATCTAGGATAGTTTTTGTTAGAGTTAGTATTAGCTATAGATTCATGTGCTCTTTCGATACGAAAAGAGAATGCTTCTGGTAAATCTAAAGTTTTAGGAGCCATGTTGTTAAAAAGAAGTAATATTGTTACCTTCAATATTTTCTGGCAGTCCAAAAATCCTAATCTTATTGGGCCGAGCTCTATTTTCCAGCTCATCCAGCTTTGTTTGTAAATGTGTATTTTGTTTCAGCAGAAACTCAATGTTGATTTCCTCTTCTTGTATTTTATTTTCCATGTCATTCACAACTTCTTCTATGCCTGTCATCTGGATCTTCTGTTGTTGCAGGTCGATATGTAACAAGGCTAGTTGTTTAGTAGTTTTTCTATGAAAGTGTCTATTTTAGTATCCATTTTATCCATCTTAGCAGTAAGTTGCTGGACTATAATTATCAGAGACTGAAGTTCTTTCTTGATGCTGGAGTCTTGAGAATTTGTCTTACTGGAACTCATTTCAGACTGATAAACTGACAGGAAAATTTCCAAAGTAATTTCTGACAGGAATATTATTAAGATTTCCTTTCTTTTTTAGATATAGTTCAAGAACTATATAAAACAAACATATTTAGAAAGAAAATTACTTCAAGAATTAATTTTTTAAGTAATTAATTCCTGTCAATGTAATGAAATTGGTGGAGCTGAAGAAATCTGCTGCTATCCTGTGTTCATCCTTGGCCACGCCCAGAAGAGGCAATTCTGAAGGCCTGCACACCTACAGATATGGTTCTGAATTCCACAGGCAACGATGTATTTTGGAATACATGAAAATATGCAACAAAACATGAATAAATACTGGCGATAAGGAGGACCACAATACATAGCATCTGTAAGCAGCATGGTGGCATTACTCAAATAAAGAGGGTTACTATCACTTCAGGCAGCTTTACTGTGAGAAATATTTGATTCACAGCCAAGAATTCTGCTTTACAGCTGTAGTGCCCTGGGTTCATCTTTGAGTACAGCATGAATTTCTGGTTTAGTGGAACAGAAGATGGGTAGCATTCATATACAGAGTTGCTGCTTTCAAATTACAGAAAAAAACAGTGCTTGGAATTCAATAAAGCCTAAATGATTTTTGTGTATGCATCGCACAGTGATGTATACATGAGTGTGAACAATTTTAGCTTTAGTAAGCGCCACTTAGCAGCGCGCACTCGCAAACAGAGACACTCCTGTGGAATGCAAATTACCTCATAAGCAAGTGAATCTTGTGCAACTGAGGCAGGTTGAGTGATCCAACAAGCGGAAAGACATCTGTGTAAACTCTGTATCAGTTTCTGTAGTGTATGCAGAATTTTTCCCATACAGGAGTATACACAGACAGAAGGGGATGTAAAAGTCCACAAATATAGACATACCTCTATGGAAAATGTTATACCACATGCAGATACATGCAAAAGTCACATTGTGGATACCAGAAAGAGGAAGGGAATAAGTTAAATTAATAATATTTTTTTAATAATCTCATCATATTTTTTAATAATCTCATCATGTTTGCGCTACACTCCACAGTGCGCAAACATCCTTAATAGAAAAACGAAATAAAGAGGAAAAAAAGCATTTGATAATATTTTTCAGAAATGTATTATAGGATCTTGCGTTGGGTCCATACAGTGGTACATTGGTGCCGTTACCCAGTTCATATAACTATGAACCATGTATTTTCCTAGCTGTCAGCAAGGATATGTATGCAAATGAGGTGGATGTCATGAATAGCAAAACGGAGTAAGTGTGCCCGCGTATCCACTTCGTGTAGGCTCCCACACCATGTTGATATTTCCACTGGATGTGGATGCCATCAAGGAGTGTGTCCTGTTACTTTTAGGATGTTTTAATTCCTTGTGGACGTGTTTGTGCTGCACACACATGTTCTCTCTGAAAGACCATGCAGGTCACAGTGATGATGTAGGCAGTAAGTAATTAAAACTGGATGTATTCAATTATGAATTTTGACTTTTGTATCAGCTGTGCTGTGCTGCACTGCACATAGCTTAATGTATTGGTGTGGCACACTACCCATGTGACAGTGATAATGTAGGCAGCAATGAATGTATAGCAGATATATTCAATGAATATTTACTAGGGTGTATAAGCTATGCTGCATGGCATGGCACATAGCGTCATATCGCACACTAAAGTAGGGTCTTTAAATGATGATAATTACAGTCTAGGCAGGTGAAATACATCATAATTAGCCAATCACACATGGTGGACCTACAGCAGGCCTGTATAAAGTATGTATACACCCTATATTCTGATTTTCCCCCAATTCTCTGGACCATTGCAGTATAGGCTTGAGAATTTTAACTGAGATAATGCTAGTGGCTTCTGCAGCTATGCTACATCTATATGTGCTAGATGCTGATGTCAGTGCTGCTGGTGCTGTTGACAATAGCCTTAGGCCAAGAAGGAGAAGAGTGTTCAGGCCCAGGGTAACCTTCCAGGAACTACGTGAGCTGGAGATTGTAGAGTGCTAAATGGTAGACAGGGACATATTAGAAGAACTCACTGAGCTTTGACGGCCTCACTCAGAGCCAGAGCCAAAAGAGGGGAACCCATCCCATTGGAAGCAAAGGTATGTGTAGTCCTAGAATACTAGCTACAGGTACTTTTCAATGACCAACTGGGGATATAATGGGGGTGTCAAAGGCATCTACATCCAGGATATTCCACCAGTTCCAGGATGCCATGCTACCAAATGCCAGTGAGCACATATATTTTCTCCTTTCCCTTCTACCATGTAGCAAACTACCCTAAAGTACTGGGTGGCATAGTTTGCACTCATGTACACATCAAGGCACCACCCGGTGATCACAGTACAATCTACGTTAAATACAAGGGATACCACTCCATCAACTGCCAGGTCGTATGCAATGCCCAGGGTATTATCCTGAGTGTGTCATGACTCCCATATGTGGCATGCATCACAGTTATAGTAATTTGCTAGGGGGGGGGCATCACACACAACCATTTACTGGGGGATGCTGGCAAGGCCCTGAAAACGTAGATGATGACACCCATCAAAAATGCGCACACACCCACAGAAAAATGCCATAATGAGGCACACACACAAACTAGAAACATCATAGATCATGTGTTTGGGCTTCTGAAATCATAGTTCCAGTACCTACATATATCTGGTGGAGCCCTACAGTATTGTCCAGTCACATGTACACATTTATTCACAGTATGTGCTATGCTACATAATCTGGTCCTGCAGAAACATCTGCAGCAGGATCAGCAAAAGGAAGAGATAGAGAGCCACCCACCAGTGCCTAGATCACCACAGTCACAGTCACAGGAGGACTCAGAAGAGGAACCCCCTGATGATGTCCCTGTAGGCAGACGTAGGTGTGCTCAGTACACCCTGGCTTTGGCTAAGAGACAAAGCATACCACACTCACTGACAACCTAGTGACCTAGAGAATGACACCTTATGCTTACTCACATACAGAAATTAAAATTGATGCAAGGCAACCAACATATCATGTACCTCTCTATGTATTGGCTGTGTACTTCTTGCATCTGACAGAGTCATCCCTGAACTGCAGTTATGTCAACTGCTGCATTTGCACGGTAAGTCCATAACCTACACAGTACTCATAAGGATTATTATGATATGGCATTATATGTATGGATCTGGTACATTATGCAAGTAAATATAGTGGGCTACTTGGACAGAAATGACATCCACATGGGACTACGAATACCCATTTCACTATCATGTTTCCATTACTGTTCACTCGGCCTCATGCATGGAATATTCATGCAGTCTTACTGCAACAGATTACTGGTACATCACTCAAGTGAGATGTTAGACAGTGGAGTGAAATGATAGTCAGACTATTGTGTATCCCAGAAGAACATGTGATGTTGTTCAGTCACCTCCAACACAGCAGTGTTTCCTTGTAACTGCTATAAAAGTAACTCATGAATAGCATAGGAGAATTCCAGTCAGTCTCAAGAAAGTAACATAGAAATTGATCATACATGTATGTCTTAGTTAATGCAGGAATAACAATGCACATATTTTTACAGGTGATTGTGTAATGAATGACCCCTGTATGTCAAGCAGCTTGTGTGGCTCAAAGGACTAGGGCAGTTAGCTTGCGTGATAGTGTTCATGGTTCTATTATAGATTTGTCCACTTCTGGATGTGAGGTATTATTATGTTGTGTTTTACAGACTGTCAGTCTGTGTGTGCTGTAATATTATTACCTCTGTCAGATATTAATTACATCAGACAACTTTAGAAATTCTTAGCCAATTTGAGTGAAGTACAGCAGGTGGGAAATAGGGACAGATGTAATTTTGTGTAACACACAAAATCCTGGACAGGAGTACAGGTAGGTGTGGGCTGGAGTCAGTTTATAACTAGTGAAAATCCCACTGGGCATGCTCATACACTTAGTTAAGCAGAGCGCAATTCTGTTGCTCCTTGTGCAATGACTTTTTATATACAGATACAGTATATCTTTAGGTACATACATATATGCATACATATCTATCACTATCTCTCTCTCCCTATCTCTCTCTCTCTCTCTCTCTCTCTCTCTCTCTATATATATATATATATATATATACACACACACACATGTATGTCTGCTTCTCCCCATATATGCACATAATGCACACACACACACACACACACACACACACACACACACACACACACACATATATATATATATATATATATATATATATATTACACAAACACACACACACACACACACACACACACACACACACACACACACACACACACACACACACCTCCATTTATATAAATATCCCTGTTATATACATAAATATATATGTTTATATGTGTATGTAAATCTGTATTTCCCTACATACCCTGATAATAGTGAGTAAAGCTGCACTATGAGACATATATTATGTTGCTCAAAGGACCAAAGGTAAGGGCTCAACAGTTGATAATCCACTTACTTACAGCCCTGTGTGCCTGCTGGATGCCACCACACATACACCAACAAGTGAACTGGTTGTGTTGTGTATATTGTTGTCTACTCACACATTGCCCACAAGCTTACCCATTCAAATGCAAACAGACACATATGGCCAAAATGTCTACTGTTGCCACATAGCTAGGATAGAAAATAATAATCTGATTACTAGGCTACTAGGTGCAGATGACAGTAAGAAGCAATGCCACTCTTCAGACCACACACGCTGTTCAACACAAGCCTGGTTTATGTCCTCCACAAATAGTTCACCTGCAATCATTTACAAAACAGATTTTAGCTGTGCTGCATGTGATAAGTACTGTGATGTGTAGTGTGTAAGACTAGATATGTAGGGGTGCTAATCTCACTCCATGCCACTTGGTGTGTTTATGTGTGTATGTCTGTTTCCCTGAAAACCCACTGAGAATCCCCCATTGACTACCAAACTGCAATGGTTCTGCACTTTTTGGCCCTTGCAGTTGATGCAGGCCTCCGAATGTCTGTCCTTTGCAAGGCCTCCTGATGTCATCTACCTTAAGACTACAAACTGCCATTCTAATGTCAGACTTAAGCTGTGACACATGAAATAAGTATTATGATCTTTAGTGGATAAAACTAGATGGGTAGGAGTTCTCTTCTCACTGTTACCCACTTGGTGTGTTTGTGCAATTCCCTACAAAATAAATATAGTCATCACACTGACTTAGAAATAGGTCGAGTTTTGTAGTATTTTGGTTGTAGCAGGTGACACAGGACTCCAAATTCATGACCACAACAAACCTGCTAATGTAATCTAGCATTAGAGTACCTAAAGAAGTGTTAATAGCAGACTTGAGCTGTGGTGCATGCACTGAGTACTGTGATCTGTAGTGTGCCATTAGATAGGTAGGGGTTCTAATCTAATTTCAGCCAACTTGGGGTGTGTGTGCTGTGCAGTGTTCTGTAAGCATTAGTTGGTTGTAGTACTATTCTCACTGTATTCAGGTTTCTGAATATTAGAGCATATTACATCAGTGTATGGGAATCATAGGATCATTGGAATCCAATAGGCTAATGGCCCTATGGCCCTTATAAGCCTAGCAAAGTTCTTACCTCTATTTATATGATCAGCACATATTGCCCCTGTCCACAAGCAGCACAGGCAGAAGCCTTGTGGTGAAATGACAGTTACCCAGCCAATTGTACAGATTGCATCTGAAGAGGGCCAATGAGGTGCTTCATTTGGGGGTCTGTTTCAAAAGTTTGTTAAACTCTGGTAGACATATCTCTCCCACCAGCATGAATTATTAATGTCACATACCAGGTCAATGTCCTTACAGCAAGTAATCCATGTACCATTCCACTTACAGGTACGCAGGATTTTCAATAAAGCAGGGTCAGATGTTGCCACATATGCAAGGTGCAGATCATCTCTGAGTAGTCTGTATGACACAAGCTACAATGACAGTTAGTTCAGAAAATCCCCATAGGCCAGATGTTGAAGAGCTGAAGTTCCCTTGTGAGGAACCTTTGTGTTGTGTGCAACTGACATTAATGCTTGGAAAGGTACATGACAAAATGGCCATTGCACTCAAATATTGGCCTGCCGAGGGAAGACTACATGATGGGTATAACTGCATCTTTTCTGGGTGACAGTGCCCTCAGTTATGACATGAGCAAGACATAATTTACTTCTTACCACTGGGGATACATAGTGATGTAAGGTAGAGTATGTGTAAACCTGTGTGCCCAGGTCTATCACCCCTGAAAATGTACATCAGGTGTTGCAACTGATGTGCTACTTACCAGGAACATTGGTGTTACCAATGAAAATTATACTACATACATTTCTGCCTGGAGTTTAAGGCCATGAGTATGTCAACAATCATTTGTTTATGAAGATTCTCTTGTAGGATATTGACATAACTCAGAGATTCTATGACCACTCCCAGTTTGCAGGCATCAGCAAACCTTGTCAGCCACAGATACTCACTTTGTGCTTATACGTTAAATGGATTCCAAGCAGTAGGATCTAGGACTAAGCCCTGTGGAACACCACTGGTTACAGATCTGCTAATGGAGGTGTATTCTGCTATTCTGAGTACAAATTCTATCAGTGAGCTACTTAGTGACCCCTCTAATAATATTACTGTTGATGCCTACTTGGGTGATTTTGTCAATGATGTCTGAGTGGGGGATAGTGTCACATGGCTTGGCTAAGTCCAGTATGTTGTATGCATAATTGTCTGCTCATCCAGGTCCTTGGTGACTTCCTCATACATGTCCACCAGTTTTAACAAGCATGATCTTCCTTTCAGAAATCCAAATTGTATGGGGTCAACTGTTTGTAGATTACATATATCTTTGCTGGTAAGGTCCATGATGATTTGTCCCATGGGCTTAGAGATATGGCTACTCAGGCTAATAGGTCTATAGTTCCCATTGTTGGTGGATGCACCACCTCTGTGCAAGGGGATACCAGTTGCCATTTTCCAGTCAGCTGGGATGCAGCCAGTGGTTGCACTATGATTACAAGGAGTTCCCAATGGTGTTAGCAATCCTTGTAGGATCCCACGTAGGAAGCAGCCTGGGATGTTAGCAAGACCAATAGATGCTGTGTTTCTTCCTTAGAGTGGCCATTTATGACCTGCTCTTTAGATATAGAAGGTACTGGATAGGTTGTAGGGATGTCATGTGGTATGTGTGGCAGGTACAGGGAAGTGAAATTGTCACAAAACTTCTCAGACAACAGGTTAGCTATGTCTACAGGCTCATTATATGTGGTATCATTAACTATGAGTTCACCAACAATCTCAGTCTTTCCTTAGGTTACACATGTAGCTACACAATGCCTTGTGGGTGTCCTTTGTGGAGGAGGCTAATTTTGCATATACTTTCTTTTGCAGGACTTCACAACAATACTATTAGCTTGTTTTACCTGATAAGGGTGTGCTTCCATTTTAGGGGGGGGCTCCTCCCTTCTACTGTCACACAGCAATTTCCACTTTCTATTGTCCAGCCTGCTAATGGCAGTTTTCCACCAGGCAGATTTGCTGTGCCATGAGGAGCCTGGTTTGTAGTTGTACAGGTGCTTGCATAAAGCATTGGTGTAGAGCACGGTACAGTTGCCTGTTCCATCTGAGGGGGTAAATGCAGTCAAGCTATTTATACCATCCCATAGGAGGATATAATTTGCTTTGTTGAAGTTTGCTGTGGGGATGGGGGTTCAGGTGTGATACTTACTTTTAATTAGACTGATCTGTGGTCATATCTCACCAGGGATGACCTCACAGTGGAGTTGCTACAGTGGTCACCCATACTGGTAAGCACCTGATGCAGTACGTTATCTCCCCTTGTGGTGATGTCATGCCACTGGACCAAGGCATTTTAGTTAAGGATGAGGACTTACCTTTGGGCAAGTGAGTTTGAGCACCATTAACTAACACAGTTGATGGGTAGTTAAATTCACCCAATCCATGGTGTTATGGTGCATCTTGGTAGACACAGGTAGATTCAAATAAGTATAATGGGTGCCCTGATTCATAAAGTTTCTCTTGTAGCTGGCAATGGCTTGATTAGTCCTCTTCCAGAAGTCAATAGCACCTGCAGTGTCTCCAGGAAATCACACTGTTTAGCCAATCTGAATGTATAGCTACCTTTAATGAATATGTATACACCATCTGCATTACCTTACACACTTTAAGCTTGAGGTCTGAACATGTGGAAGGATGTGTAGCCTGGTACAGCTGTGGTGCTATCCACAGCCTTGAACCGGATGTCTGTGACTGTGCAAATGTCTGCTTCTTCCAAGGTGGGGACACCTTCCCAGTGAGTGGAGTTTTGTGTTGGCATTCCTAACGTGTAGCAGCATAACCATGATTTATTTATTTATTTAACATTTGTTTACTGGGAAAGTCCAGCTTGGAACAAAGCCAATTTTCAGTGGAGGACCAGGGAGAAATGCTCCTGACGCATGTCATTGTAACATGGGAAGAAATCAGAAGACCCAAAGGAAACCCACACAAATGCAAGGAGAACATGCAGACTCCACACAGAAGGCACCCCAGCCGAGAATTGAACCAGAGAATCTCTTGCTGTGAGATCACAGTGCTACCACTGCACCACTGTGCATAATGTCCACCATTAAACAGCATCACAGTTATGATTCTACACTTTAGGAATGCCAACACAAAACTCCACTCACTGGAATGTGTCCCCACCTTTGAAGATGCAGACATTTGCACAGTCAATTTTTCTCTCACCAGAAGCAAAAGGTTAGTACCAAATTCATGATGACAGCCAGGCCACAGCCTGTTTGTTCATCCATATACTTGTCCCACGTCATGCAAGGCTCTGTAGGCTTCACACATCCTTTTCCAGGTAGATGCCTTGATTAGAAACCGGAGCAATCATTTGAGTTTTGCATATATTATGACTTATGCTCCTGGGTTGTTAGGATTTCATTACAGTACTGACCTGGTGGTGATTAGGAGCACAGCTGCAGCATCACAATGTAATGTTCAGTGTCAGGTGGCATAGACCTCCAAGGTTGCTTGAACAAGCACCACAGCAGCACTGATCCATGTTAGGTGACATTTTCACAGCAATTCATGCAGCCTTACCTCCTACAGCTTAATGGGCTGATTGACAATATCCCATGGAAAAACAGCTCTGGGGAATCTCTCTTCCCTCATGAAGTTGTAAAAACATAGAACACTCTGCCTCCTTACCTCAGATTACAAAATTGTACCTCTACTTTCAAAAACCTCCTTAAATCATAACTTTACACCAACCATTTATGTAAGTGAAATGGACCTCCCTGAAGCCTCACCCTAATGTAGGAGTTTATTTCCTTATGCTGATGAATATAACCTTTCGATATTGTGTGTATATGACCTTATATACTGTATGTTCTTACTATGAAAATGCCATGCACATATATTGTACCTATGCTTACTCCATGAAAGTGCTATGCTCACATATTTGTATGTCAACCTGTACTTTTAACTTGTTAAACTTTTCTATGGCATGTTTCTTAACTGTTATCATTTGCACTTTGTAACCTAAAATTGTTACCATAAATTACTCTTTATTCTGCAACTGTATGGAGCTTTTCTCCTCGGGATATCGCTGAAAACAGTCATTAGCTGTCCAGTTGGACTATCCTGGCAAACAAATGCTAAATAAATAAATAATAAATGCATATATATATATATATATATATATATATATATATATATATATATATGTGTGTGTATTGAAAGAGAGAGGGAGAAATATGGTTGTAGTTGAGAAGAATGGACATGCACATGACTGTTAAATATCTAAATATTAATTAATAGGTAAAATACTATTGATTAAAACGGTTGCATTTAATCCTGGTAACTTAGATGATTTTAATGAAAGCTAACAATGCAATTCCCTGGCTTCAGTTTAGCAAGCCAGTTTCCTCCTCTAATAATGTGCTGCACCTTCTCCAGGGCCAAAAATAAAAATATGTTAAATCTTTTGCACACTGCAGAATGGTTATAAAGCACATTCTTAACATCTGCCTTTTTGATTGCATATGTATGTTGATAAATTCTTTGTTTCTGTTTTACCAATATATAGAAAGTCTGGCAAGAAAGGCACAAGGTCAACTATACCACTCCTTTTGTAGCACATTGTACTGACCATACACAGTAAATGCCTTAGGATAACTAGTCACCAGTAGCTCCCCATCTCATTAATATATTTGTTCTGTTTACACGATCTGCCTTTGAACATGCCCAACCTACTAATGTTGTTATATTGAGGCATACTTCCCTTTTCAAACTCAAAAACGGGACTTCCAATTCAAACCTATTTTAAATGCTACTTGTGGTTTATTTCCCAGTTTATCTTTATTGTCAAATGCCCCAAAAATATCATCCCAATGTCTCTCCAATGTATTTCTAATTTACCATACTTCGCTATCATAAGTAAGAACCATAGCACTGGCTGAAAAATTATTTCACACTTCAAAATTTTTCACTTGTCTTGATTCAATATATTTTGGTAATGGTTTGTATTTTGCTTTCGTAGTTACCATATTATCAATTACCAATGCATCTAACAAGGATTTAGGATAATTCCTTTCTAGGAATAATGTCTTAAGATACCCTAACTCCTTACTAAATTCTTGGTCATTAGAAATCAACCTTGACAACCTAATAAACTGTCGTTTGGCCACATTCTGTTTTTGCCTGCTTGGATGCTGAAAATTAACATATAAATAACTGCTATTGAAGGCTGATATTTCATAAATAGTAGACACAATACTTGTTATTATATTTTTTATAAATAGTAGCATAATTAATTTGATGTATTATGAGTGGTAAACTTTAAACAGTAGTAGTTAGTTTATATGATACAAACTCCATCAATTCATTGATGTTACCCACTCAGATCATAAAAGTATCTCCCAAAAATGGAAATATTTAACAATAATATTGAAATCTGTGGAATTAAAAATAAAAGTCACATCCCATGACCATAGTATAATATTTGTGAAGAATAGAGCAACAGCTGCCCCCATTGCTTCTCCCTCCACCTACTGTAATGTTCCCTTCAAAATAAATATAATTGT
The DNA here is from genome assembly GCF_019279795.1 of Protopterus annectens. Lineage (NCBI taxonomy): Eukaryota > Metazoa > Chordata > Ceratodontiformes > Protopteridae > Protopterus > Protopterus annectens. The sequence goes on from NC_056732.1 coordinate 1,122,908,078, forward strand.
AGAGTCAAAGAAGCCAAATCTGTTAATGATACCAAAAGCAACATTTCTCCTTAATTGTAGATTTATGTTTAACCATAGATTCCTCCATGATCTAACTCCATATCATGTGTGATATGGCTAAATAGATCCCTTTCTATGGTAACAAAAAAAAAATCAGCAACCAAATTCCATTGATGCCATAGATCTTAAAAAATACAATGAATCCGCATATGGGAATGTCAGAAAAGGTCTTTCAATTTTAAATCAATATATTTTAGGAAGCTCAGTATTAGACAATAGACAGCAACTATGGGTCTAGGTAAGGATCATGTATGCATTTTATAAATTCAAGGAATCTCGAATATGGCTGGCACAACTGAATGTAACTCTCAAAAAATCCACTACCTTCTTTGGTAAAAAAATCTTCAATGAACATTCATTTAACCTCATATCAAATCTATCACAAGTGCTCTCCAAGTGTGAAGTGTGCTTGGTTATTTAGTTATTCATTGTTTTACACTTAGTTTTTTGAGTTGTTTTGTTTGGTTTAGCTTCAGAAGCATGGTGTTCACAAGAAGTTATGGGAAGTTCGCCATGCTGGTTCACCTGGCAAGCAGCATCAGGGAGTCAAAAGCTATGATGCCCTTTCCACTCACAATAAAGTTCTATTGATTTATCACAACACAGTATGTTGTCTGGATCACAACACTAGTTACATAATGAGGCTTTCGATTGGAACAGTTCTACATAACAGTTATCTGCTTTGATGACATCGAGAGCGTTAACTTGAGACTTGGTTCAGCCATGTATCGGCCCCAATACATGGTGGCTCCATTTCTGAGCAACCTGCTATGTTGAAGATATCAGTTTGAAATGTTACTCCAAAATCTTCTTAGCCCTGGTAAAGACCTAAAATTGATCTCAATATACAAGTGTTCCTCTCTGAACACACACACACACACACATAGATATATATATATATATATATATATATATATATTTATATATATATATATATATATATATATATATATATATATATTAGATATATATATATATATAGATAAATAGATATAGATATTTATATTTTATATTTATATATCTTTGTCACTGGCAATATGCCATGACCAAATCTTTGCAGTCTAACAAATAGTAGCAGTAATGGCAGGTCAAGTTCATGAGTGATATGCATTCAAATATGAAATATAAAGCAGCTCAGAAGAATTGTACTTTTCGTAATTATAATTATCAGAAATGTTTACTAAGCTCCTTCAAAAGAGGTTGTAAAGGCACACAATGTAGGGACTGAATGCAAAGGTTGCTTTACAACCATTTGGAGTTAGAACCTAATAGTTACATTAGGAATAGGTAAATGATTAATGTTCTTGTGCAGGTACAGCAGATATCCAGAATCATCTTAGTTATCATTAAATCAGAAGTTGGGCATCTCTCTCTATCTGTTAGCGGTGGCTCTTCCGTCTCTTTCTTATAAATTGAAAGTCATATCTTTCGGATTTACTGATTGTCTTACTCTTCTCCCTTAATTTAGAACTGTGCACTGATGCATACTTATGAGAAAACCATCATTCTCACCACATCTTATAATCAACATCATTACTCAACCCCTCTTTCTATTTTACATGTGGGGCCATTGTGTCATCTCTTTCTAGTCATAGTTGCTGTCCTGACTTCTTAAGCACATCATTCTTGAGCGATATAGGTCTTCTGTCATACAATCATCTCTTGTCATGAATCATGTCTTCTCTTTCTCTTCTTCTCTCTCCCAAATTTTCTTTTACCAAGAATTTCTTCTGCTTTCCTGCATCACTGAACCACTGTAACAACTCAACAAAATATTAACAAGGATTTAGCTGAGATATTAATCTCATAAATTGCCTAGAAAGATGGAAAAAATTCGAGATGTGGATAATGTGCTGTATAGCAACACTAAATCTGTGGACATTTGGCATCTCCTTTCTGCAACATTTTCATGCTAATCATTTGCAGTGTTATAAGCTTTTTACTGTTTCACTGCATTTTTGTACTATTTGTATGTCTTGTCTTTACTGTTAGTGAGGTGACGGGTTGCCTAACCCTCTCAATCTTGAGTGATTAGTTGAAAGAGCAGGGAGCTATGGGATTGGGTAGTAATTTGAGCTAGATTCTTCCATACTTTTCTGGTGTTGCCTCCTATGGATTCTAAATGCTTGCATGCAGGATTGGTCTGGGAGCTCTAGCAGGCAATATAGACATCCCATGACCATAGTATAATATTTGTGAAGAATAGAGCAACAGCTGCCCCCATTGCTTCTCCCTCCACCTGCCTATAATATTCCCCTTCAAAATAAATATAATTGTAAGTCAAAACCAAATCTGTTAATGATACCAAAAGCAACATTTTCTCATGGTGTAGATTTGTATGTTTAACCATAGATTCCTCAAAGCAGTCTAACTCCATATCATGTGATATGGCTAAAATAGATCCTTTCTATGGTAACAAAAAAAAAAAATCAGCAGCAAATTCCATTGATGCCATAGATCTTAAAAAATACAATGAATCCAGCATATAGGGAATGTCAGAAAAAGGTCTTTCAATTTTAAATCAATATATTTTGCAAGAGGCTCAGTATTAGACCAATGAACAGCAACTATGGGTCTGAGTAGAGGATCATGTACATTTTTATGGAATTCAGGAATCTCAGATATGGCTGGCACAACTGAATGCTTAACTCTCAAAAAATCCACTACCTTCTTTGGTAAAAAAAAATCTTCAATGAACAATTCATTTAACCTCATATCAAATCTATCTGCAAGTGCTCTCCAAGTGTAGAGTGTGCTTGGTTATTTAGTTATTCATTGTTTTTACCCACTTAGTTTTTTTGAGTTGTTTTGTTTGGTTGTTAGCTGAGCACTTGGTGTTCACAGGGGTTATATGGAGGATTCTGTGCATGCTGGTTCACCTGTTAACCCAAGCAGCATCAGGGAGTCAAAAAGCTGCTAGTGCCCTTTCCACTCACAATAAGGATTCTACTATTGATTTATCACAACACAGTATATTTGTCTGGATCACAACACTAGTTACATAATGAGGCTTTCCGGTGGAACAGTTCTACATGCTGGTTATCTACTTTGATGACATCATAGAGGCATTTAACTTAGAGACTTGGTTCAATACATCCTTATCATTTATTACATGGTGGCTCCATTTTCTGAGCAACCTGCTATGTTGAAAGAGAAGATATATCAGTTTGAAATGTTACTCCAAAAATCTTCTTAGCCTGGTAAAACCTAGAGTGATCTCAATATGCAACGTGTTCCTCTCTGAACACACACACACACATATATATATATATATATATATATATATATATATATATATATATATATATATATATATATATATATATATATATATATATATATATATATATATATATATAGATAGATAGATATAGATATTTATATTTATATTTATATATCTTTGTCACTGGCAATATGCCATGACCAAATCTTTGCAGTCTAATAGTAGCAATGTGCTTGAGTCAAGTTCATGAGTGATATGCATTCAAATATGAAATAGTAAAAAAGCAGCCTCAGAAGAATTGTGCACTTTTTCATCCAATTATAATTATCAGAAATGTTTACTAAGCTCCTTCAAAAGAGGATTTGTAAAGGCTTTAATGCTTAGGGACTGAATGCAAGGTTGTACAACCATTTGGAAGTTAGAACCTAATAGTTACATTAGGAATAGGTAAATGATTAATGTTCTTTGTGCAGAGTACAGCAGATATCCAGAATCATCTTAGTTATCATTAAATCAGAAGTTGAAACATCTCTCTCTATCTATTTAGCGGTCGCTCTTAATCTCTTTCTTATAAATTAGAAAGTCATATATCACTGGATTTACGGGTGTATGCTTACTCTTCTCCCTTAATTTAGAACTACATGCACTGATGCATACTTATGAAAACCATCATTCTCACCATCATTATAATCAACATCATTATCAACCCCTCTTTCTATTTTTACATGGGGCCATTGTGTCATCTCTTTCTAGTCATAGTTGCTGTCCTGACTTCTTAAACTGTCATTCTTGAACGATATAGGTCTTCTGTCATGCAATCTGTCTCTTGTCATGAATCCATGTCTTCTCTTTTCTTTCTTCTCTCTCCCACATTGTCTTTACCAAATTTCTTCTGCTTTCCTGCACGTCACTAATCCACTGTAAATTGTTCTCAATGACAAAATAACTAACTAGGTTTATTCTGTAGCTGAGATATTAATCTCATAAATTGCCTAGAAAGATGGAAAAAAATCAGAGATGTGGATAATATTGCTGTATAGCAACACTAAGTCTATTTGGACATTTAGCATCTTTTTTCTGCAACTTATTTCATGCTAATCATTTGCAATGTTATAAAGCTTTTTTTACTGTTTCACTGCATTTTTGTACTGTTGTATGTCTTGTCTTTACTGTTAGTGAGAGTGACAGGGTTGCCTAACCTTCTCAATCATGAGTGATTAGTTGAAAGAGCAGGGGTTAGCAGGATTGGGTAGTATTTTGAGCTTCTAGATTCTTCCATCTTTTCTGGTATTTACACCCTCCCCTGGATTCTAAATGCCTTGCATGGCATGCAGGATTAGTGCAGGAGCTCTAGCAGGCAATATGTCTGCCGTGCGATCCAGGAAAAGCCTGCAGGGGGCTGCATGAGCACTCCTGCACTAGTCCTGCACGGGCTAAGCCCCTGTATGCAAATCACCCCATTTGCAGAAGAAATCCATGCAAATGAGGTGAATGTGTGATCCAAGAAGTTTGAAACCGGCCATACAAGTCTAGTGCAATCTCAGAAATGTAGTCAGTTAGTAACAGAGTACATTTCTGCAAAACCCAAACCGGATCTGTGACAGCTCCAGATAAAGGCTGCATATCAGTCAGGAAGCATGCCAATGGCCAAGTATGAGGCCATTGGCATTGCAAACAGTGTAAAAAATTTAAAAATCAACTTTTTTTTTTTTAGTCGATCTCGGCTGTTTAAGTGTAGGGCAGTGGCGCACAAGTGGGATTGGGGGGAAAATAATAAAATAAACCTAAAATAAGCATTCTAACTAAAATCACTATTCTGCCATGAAAGTCAATGGCAGGCAGAAGACAACATAGCCAGTGAGTAGTGGTTGCTAAGGAGGGAGGCTCAGTGTGAGACATGTAACTATGCATTAGCAGGCAATCCTATGCAAATGAGGGGAATGATGGTGAATCCCAGTTTTCCCCAGCATGCTACTCAGGTTCCAACAGTGTAAGAATAGGAATAGCTTGGTGCACGCCTAGGAGTTAGCTGACATCATGGGGGCATGTCAGGCATAGTGTAAGCAGATTGGAGCCCTGTGGCTCAAGTTTGCTCCTAGCTTAAGCAAGGGGGTGTGTCTGATTCAGCCTAGCACTCTTTAGGTTTTAAATGTTTTAAAAAAAGTTAAACCAGGAAATTTGAGCACTGTGTTTGTGCTGTGCACCCCTTGGCTTAAACAGGAAAGCAATGGGAAGGGAAAACAGCAGTAGGAAGGTAATCTAGGAGAACTGGCATAGCTGGCAGGTGAAATGTATCAGAATCAGCCAATTACATAGGCAGCAGACCAGCTCAGCCCAGAACACTACTATAAACTAGAATAAAAAAAAAAGCTACCACCAAAAGCAGGTCTCAATGTCCAAAAAGCCAAAAGAGTCCAGAAGCATACAAACCAAAGAAGGACCAGGAGAAGGCTGTAGATTCCAGTATAAAGATTATTTATTGTAGAACAGACCACAGAATGAAAAACATAAGCACTTTCGTAGGTATGTACCCCACTTCATCAGATGTAAATATGCTGCATCTTAACCTTCATTTTATACTCTGAAAGCACTAGTTACATGCTATTAGATAATCACATGACCCAAATATTTAAAACCATACATACATATATACCTTATGTATAATTGTAATCACTCTCTTATAAAAAATAGCAGCAATATATTCAGAATAATTTCATACATAAATACATATATAAAACTTCATATAAAGAACACGTATATAAAAAATACATATATAAAAAAATGACTTTTCCAATAAGAATAAATGCAAGAAATACACACACAAAATTCATCTAAAGAGGGGCCTTTTCTTTAATTCTTTAATATAGGCTTCAGGGGTACATAGTCATTCAGGCCATGTCCACTATCTGTCTTAAGCCTTACAATCCATTTGGCTTCCAGAGCCTCTGTCTTGTTGTGGACATCACCGCCCCTGATACTTTCATACACCCTCCTTATTACAAGAAATTTAAAAGTACGTTCATCGTCAGACTCACTAACATGTTCAGATAGTGCACTTACTCTGTCCTTTCTATTAATGTGGTTCACATGTTCCCTAATCCGATCTTTAAACATTGCCAGTTTTACCAACATAAAATTTCAAACATTTCAATCAATGAGCAAGATACACTGCATGTCTGATGTTGCATGAAGCAGAAACATTAAAATTATTTTCATTTGGATGCATAAACATGGTACTAATGCCCAAGTAGCTACAAAAACTACAATGCCTACACATAGTCAAACCTCCATTTTCTAAGGCATTAGCCTTACTCCTTGGGAAACATAACTTTATTTTAAGGGAGAGCTTATTCCTGAACAAAAATCAAGGTTGTAGTTCTATAATGTTACTGATACCCTTATCAGATGTCAGAATTCCCCAATTTTTCCTAACTACACCCATGTAGGTCTGTACATCAGACGAACAATATAAGGGCATCCTGAGCATCCCTTTGTTACTAGTGTTACTAGCTTTCCTAGTGACCTGCCTCTTAGAGAAATATGGTTGTGCCACTGAATCTCTGAGTCTGGTTACGTCCTCTTCATTATTCTTCACCATCTGGCCATCATAGCCCCTCTCCATTAATTCCTTGGTAATACCTTCAGGACATCTGAAGAAGTCAGACTCCCCTCCCACTGAGTCTAGAGGCTCTAAAAGCCTGGTTCCTTACCACACTCTTGAAAATGTATGGGGGTGCATACTGTCATATGATAGTAAACTACTGACATGACATGGTTTCCTGTATTGTTTTGTTTAAAGTCTATTATTCTCATCTACCAAAACTGCCACATCCAAAAAATGTATGACCTTGTCAGAGTATGTAAATGTGAACCTTAAAAATGCAGTACTTTCATTAACAAACCTGATAAATTCAGTTAACTGTGGCGTAGTTCCACTCCACACAATAAAAAGGTCATCTACAAACCTTCTGAAAAAAGAGATGTATTTACTGAAAGGACCTCTTAACAGATATTCAGATTCCCAGACCACCATTACAGCATTGGCGTAGCTATTGGCACACTAAGTGCCCACAGCTACGCCATTGTTCTGCCAATAAAACACATCCCCAAATAAAAATACATTACAGCATAACACTATCTCAAGCAAATCCTTGATGAGTTTGATCTGTCTGGCTTCAAAACTAGAGTATGTCCCAAGAAACCTCTCTATACAATCTATACCCAGATTATATTGGAATTACGGTGAAACGTGATACTACGTCCATGGTGACCAAGATGTAACTATCCCTATCACTCAATACTTGCATGTGTTTAAATAAGTCAGTTAAAAAATGTTCAGTATCTCTTAGTACCTGTGGTACCTCATTAAGTAAGGGTCTCAGATTTTTCTCTCTATATATGGAGATGGACTCTGTGGACCACCCTCTCCGAGAGACTATCGGTCTCATTGGTGGACAGATTTTATCTTTGTGAATCTTAGGTAACCCCTGTATACAGGAGGATAACAGGATGTTTTATAAGGAAGTAATAATATAATTCCTTAGTTATGGAGCCCTCACTCAATAATACATTAAATTTCAATTTAATCTGGTGCACCATTTTATCAATCTTTGTATGACTAATCTTAGTATAGAAACTAACATCACATAACATGTGAAGCATAGCATGTTCATATTTGCTAGCATACATGATGACAGTAGGCCTGCCTTTATCAGCAAGCCTAATCACTATATGTTTATTTTCCTGTAACTGCACTAAGGCCATTCTTTCATTTCTAGTAAGATCTGTAGTACACTGGTATGTCTCTAGTCAGCATGCTAGCTTAGAATACAGAATGAAATGGAGTACCTGACATACCAGTACAGTCATAGCAAATGTGTACAAGTGTCAGGTGTGCCCCCCCATCCTACGTAGTAATGTAATAACAGTCAGGTGTGCCACCCAAATCCTGTGTAGACATTTAGAAATAGTCAAGTGTGCTCCCCATCCTACATAGAAATGTAGTAACAGTCAGGTGTGCCCCCCCCCCCAATCCTGTGTAGAAATGTAGAAATAGTCAGGTGTGCCCCCCATCCTATGTAGAAATGTAGTAACAGTCAATGCCAAATGATCAACAGATACCCTGCAGAAACAGTATGCTACCTGTAGGTGTATAACACAAAGGTCTGCACTGCAGTACAAACTACCTTGACTTGATCCACACATTCAATACAGACGGGCATACTGAGCATGCTCACAAACTTAAACAAATGAAGGCCATGTCTGCAAACACCAGTGGACCAGATATATCTGGCAGTCCCAGATGTTAGAGCACCACTCATGTTTTGCACACACACACACACACACACTGGATAGGAATACAGACATATATCTAAAGACAACACACTATAATAAGCCAAAGGTAGATGTACACAGATGTGTGGAAAAGGGTGACTGTGACAACTAGCCATCCAGGCCTGTCCCACCCAGCACACAGCCAAAGGGCCGCAACCACATGAGGTTCAGATGTCACTCACTGTAGATACTAGCCACCGATATCTGTCAGCATTACAGACTATGTGGCGCAAATGCTAGCTGTGCAACATGACTGTACAAGGAAGTCATCATCTAGCAGCTGTATACACGAACTTGTGAAATATGACCCTGTGTGTGCCCGCATGTGGTGTGTCAACCACTGGATGAATGGGTTATGGCCCATGCACACACACTTCCCTCCCCATAGCCCTATTATAACAAGCCTGCTGAGGTCCTCCACTGTGAAATATACCTTTGGGAGAGTTGTAGCCCATAGACAGGGACAAAAAGTGGAGGTGTCTCTCCACACATTTAGATCATCAGATGCAGAGATAGGGACAAAAGGTGGAGGTGTCTCAATCTGGCACATCTAAACAGGATGATATCTTGGAGTTTATCCTCATACAAATCACCATAGACAAAGTCCCATACCATATCCTAGCAGGTCAGAGGTTACCCACTATGTCTCAAAACTCCAATAGCTCATACCTAGACCTACTGGAGACACTCACTATTCAACCAAATACCATATTCATGGGAGAGTTTAACTACTAATCTACAGCCTGGGAAACATACACTGTCTAAACCTTGCAGGAATACAATTCCTGGACTGTATTAACACAAATACCCTTGAACAGATAGTGTGCATACTAACTAGAGGTTCAAACATAGTGGACCTGGTACTCAACAATATGGGAGAGTGGTGCACCCCCCCCCCCCCCAGTGTCACAGCCTCACTGTTGAGGTCAGGCCACAAAGCTGTCTCTTTTCAAATAAAAATCAGCAGCAAACCCTGTAAGTCAGAAACTGCCCCAAAGCAAACTGCAACCTATTAAATGATAGCTTCTCAAAATTCAGTGCTCCTCCTAACCCCACGTTCACAGCAGACTATGTGGAATTATTCACTGTGACCCTGTACAACCATGCAAATGGCTGTATAAAGGATGCTGTACCTACTAGAAGTAATCCCAAAATGAACTGTAAAAACAAACTAAATTGGTGGAATCCTAACCATAATACTGTATATAACAAAGGGAAAAAGTCATGGCTAATACCAGGAAGAACAAGTCCCATAACAAAAAGAAACTAAGAGGACTAATTAAGGTCTACAAGGCCAATTATGAGGTCAACTTAGCCTTAATAGCTAAGGACAACCACAAGAAATTCTACAGCTATATTCGTAATATCAAACGCAGTACACATCAGTGTGCTGAACTGGTGGTCAGTGGTGCCACTTTCAATGAGCAGAGAGGTACACCTAATTTGCTGAAAAATTCATCCCCATCCCCCAAGAAATATCTAGTAGCATAACCCCCACACACACAACTTTTAGCAGTGAGCAGATCCTGGTGGCACTCAGTAAAGTCAAAAAGGTAGCCGTAGTGGATCCCAACAATATCCAGGGATTCCTCCTAAATAGCCTTGAAGCATGATCTATCAGGACCACTTGAGTCACTTTTCAGCTTTAGCCTCAAAATAGGCTTTGTACCATGAAAATGGAGGACTGCAATGGCTATCTAGTTTCACACTGGTGGACCATTAATCAACCTTGAAAACTACAGATCCATTAGTCTCACTAGTCTATTATGCAAAACCATGAAATACATTATCATGGAAATGATCAATAAAGACATAGGCAACCTTCAGACACTGGATCCAATCCAGTATGGCTTTGTCAAGTTAAGGTCATGCATACTAAACCTACTGGACTTCTTTGCAAACATCATCAAGGCATAAGTTCATAGGCTCATAGGTGTGTACTAGGCTAATGGCCCTGGAGCCTTTACAAGCCTAGCCCGTAGGATTACCTTGGCATCGTGCCACCCAACCTTAGTTCCTAGTGCCTCTGTTGAGTAGATTCACTGGAGCTATCCTCGGGGTGAATTTTCTATTTCCCATCTACTGATCAAGATTTCTCTTGAAGAGGACCAGTGAGGTGCTCTGCTTGACATGTATGGGAAGTCTATTCCATAGCATAGGCAGTCCCTGGGTTATGAACCTGTCCCTCCAGCATGTTCTGTTGATTGTGGTAATGAGGTTGAGGTATCTGGAGTGTGTGGTGCAGAGGGATTGGGATTTCTTCAGATGTAGCATTTCTAACAGAGCTGGGTCAGGCATGGCTTTGTAAGTCAAGCAGAGATTGCCTCTAAGTAGGTGATATGAGACAGATAATAGTTGGAGTTTTTTGAGTCAAGAGCACCCCAGCACTACCAGGTTATACCTCATACCATGCCTTTCGGCCCCAAAACTTGGACCGAACCACAAAAGGAGGGGGAGTATCAATATTCATCAAAGATACCCACACCTCCAGGTTGGTGTCAAAGCACGAAGTATCAGAGACTATCCATGTGCAACTAACAGTGGGTAAAACTGCCTTCCAGTTTATAGCCTGCTACAGACCAGCCTCCCAAACCCAGGAACCCCACTCGGCCTTCCTGAGAACACTGGAAAATATGAAGGTCTCTCCAAACACCATTATATTGGGCGACTTCAACTACCCAAACATAGACTGGGAGCATTACTCTAGCTCCAACACCCTAGCCCAAAGGTTCCTAGAATTTATAAACTCAAATGCTATGGAACAACTTGTTACCACTCCCACAAGAGGGGAAACATACTGGACCTGATCATCACCAACATGGGGACTCTATGCTCCAGACCAGAAGTGTATCCCTCACTGGTAAGATCAGACCATAAACTAATCTCACTGGATATTCATATCCTGACCCCACCCCCTGCCCAGAAAACCACAGTGAAAAACTTCTCTAAAGCAAGTTTCACACTCCTCAAAACCGAGGTGGAATCCTTCAAAGCCACTGGGCCTGTGGAAAATACGGCCCAGACCACAGAATCCTTTATAAACGCATTCTATGAACACCTTCAGGAATGCATGGATCATGCGATCCCAAATAAAACCAAGACCCAATCCTCCAGAGGCAGACGTCCTGTCTGGTGGACCCCAGCCATAAACAAACTATACAATAGAAGGAGGAAGCTACTAAATGATAGAGCAAAATCCCAAAAAGGGAAGGCATCACTGATCAGTATTAGCAAAAACTACGGGCACTCATAAAATTGTCTAAGGCCAGCTTCGAGAGAAAAATTGCACAGGACACTAAGGATAATCACAAGGCTTTCTTTAGTTATGTTAGGAACCTGGGTGGTAATTCCCAGATATGCTCAGAATTAGTCCAAAATGACAAAAAATACACTGAACCCACAGACATTGCCAACATCCTAGCTGACAGGTTCAGCGCAAACTCCCCCCCCTCCCCACCAAAAGGGCAAATATCTATCCCAGCAGAGTGCTGCCCCCCTGACATCTCAGATGCTCAGGTAAGAGCCGCCCTCTACAAAACAAAAAACACAGCATCAATGGGAAACGGTGTCCCGGGCTGCATCCTACATGAACTCCAAGAAGAGCTAAATCCAAACATAAAACTACTGTTCAATCTCAGCCTTACTACGGGATATGTGCCCAAAGAGTGGCGTACAAAAACAGTGGTCCATCTCCATAAAGGTGGTGCCTCAACGTATCCTGGAAACTATCGCCCCATAAGCCTGACTAGCTTGGTCTGCAAAGCTATGGAAAGGATCATCATGGACCTCATAAATAAAGATATTGGGGACCTACAGACACTGGATCCTACCCAGTTCGGCTTTGTTAAGGGCAGATCCTGCCTCTTAAACCTGGTTGATTTCTTTGAAACAGTCACCAAGGCCATTGACGAGGGGAAGGTGGTCCACACAACCTATCTGGACCTCGCAAAAGCCTTCGATACAATACCCCACTCAGGCATTATAGATAAGCTCACCAGCTTAAATATAAACCCCTATGTCACTAGATGGATTACAAACTGGCTCAAGGACAGAACCCACATGGTTAGAATTGCTGGAGCCATGTCAGACTCCAAACCAGTTACAAGTGGTGTCCCACAAGGCTCAGTCCTGGGACATCTCTTGTTTGGTTTATATTTCTCGGAGGTACAGGCCAACACGGAAGGACTGTGGCTGACCAAGTTCGCAGATGACTGCAAACTGGGCACCATAATCGACTCTCCAGCCGACACAAGCATCCTCCAAAAGGGCCTCATAGAAACAGACAACTGGTGCCAGAGCCATGGCCTCAAGCTAAATGCCAAAAAGTGTATAGTCATCCCCTTTGGCAAAAACAAAGTGCCCACAAATTACCACATAGGTGGTAATCCATTAAGTACAGAAGAAGTAATTAGGGACATGGGGACCCAAGTTGATAGCAATCTCTCATTTGACAACCACGTGGCCAAAGTGGTTAGAAAAACATTTTATATAGCCCACCTAATCATGAAGGGATTCACATCTAGATCAGGGAGGTCATCGTGCCTCTTTACTCATCCCTCATCAGGCCCATAATTGAGTACAATGCCCCTTTTGGGATGTATCTTACCAGACACCTGCAGCAACTGGAAAGACCCCAAAAGTACCTCACCAAGAGGATCAAAGGGCTCAAACAGATGCCATATGCTGCCCAGTTAAAGAAACTCCAGCTCTACTCAGTGGCATACCACCTGTTCAGAGGCGATCTGTGCCTGACGTATAAAGCCATGTCCAACCCGGAATTAATAGACATGCTGCACCTCAGAAAATCCAAATCCCATCGAGCTATGCGCTCGAGAGACTTGAACCTCAGCAATGAAATAAATAGGACATGCTGGAGGGACAGATTCATAACCCAGAGGCTCCCTTCACTCTGGAATAAAATCCCTGTCCAGGTTAGGCAGAGTCCCTCATTAACTCTATTCAAGAGGAATCTTGATGAGTGGATGGGAGATCGTAGGTTTACCCCAGGTATCACTTCTGTGTCACTGTTAGACAGAGGCACAGTATACTAACCTCAAAAAAGGGCATAGCAAAATAAATTTAAAATGGGTGGCGAAAGCCAAACACATTCTGGCTAGGCTTATAAATGCCCTAGGGCAGATAGCCTAGTATAAACCTATGAACCTATGAACCTATATAGGACAAGTGTTTAAGGCTTAGGATCCCCTTTGTGAGGTACTTTTGCAGCCTCTCCAGTTGTTGCAGGTGTCTAGTGAGGTACATGCCAAACAGGGCATTGTACTCGATGATTGGCCTAATGAGGGAAGAGTAGAGTAAGACAATGATCTCTTTCTTCCTGGATGCAAAACTTTTAGTAATGAGATGTGTCACATAGAAGGACTTTCTAACCACAGTGGCAATGTGGTGATCAAAAGAGAGGTTGCTGTCAACCTGTGTTCCCAGATCTCTTATAATGCCTTTTGTGTTCAGTGGACTACTATCAATGTGGTAATTCAAGGGAACTGGGCTTTTCCCAAGAGGATGATTACACATTTTTTTGGCATTGAGCTTAAGGCCATGATTCTGACACCAGTCATTAGTTTCATTGAGGCCTTTCTGTAGGATGTCAGCATCACTTGGGGAGTAAATAATAGCTCCCAACTTGCAATTGTCTGTGAACTTTGTCAGCCAGAGTCCCTTCTTGTTGGCCTGGTCTTCAGAGAAGTAGATACCAAACAGGAGAGGACCAGGACCAAACCCTGTGGGACTCCACATGTGACTGGTCAGCATTCTGACTTGGAGTCAGCTACTTTCACACTGTGGGCTCTATCTGTGAGCCAGTTTGCAACCCACCTAGTGATATAGGGGTCGATGCCTAGCTTAGTGAGTTTTTTTATGATTCCTGAGTGGGGAATGGTATCAAAGGCTTGGCCACATCAAGGTAGGCTGTATGAACCAACTTGAACTTCATCCACAGCTCTGGTGACGGACTCAAAGAAGTCAACCAAGTTGAGCAGGCATGATCTACCCTTCACAAAACTAAACTGTGAAGGATCCTATATCCATGTTTATTAGGTCCATGATGATGCATTCCGGCTAATTGGGCAATAATTCCCAGGGTCTGTAGTCACTTTGTGGAGAGGGATGACTGTAGCATTGCACCATTCAGTAGGGACAAAGCCTGAGGTAAGGCTGTGATTGAACAGGGCACACAGGTGAGGTGCCAGTTCACTCTGTAGTTCATGTAGAACACAGCCAGGGATATTGTCAGGTCCCGTAGAATCTGTATTCTTGGCCTTGGACAGTGCTGTTTTAACCTGTGTGGCAGTAATACTGGGTGCTTGGCAATCTACTGGTGTTGTGATTGGTCCTTTTTGGGGAGGGGTAAAGTTAGTACTGAATCTGTCGGCCAGTATATTGGCAATATCTGTGGCTTGGTATAAGAGGTACCATCGTGCAGTAATTCAGAGCAAATCTGGGTATTGCCATGGAGATTCTTTACATAACTATATAAGGCCTTGTGGTTGTCTTTCCTATCTGCTGCAATTCTGTTTTCATTGCTAGCTTTAGAGAATTTGATGAGGGATCTCTACCTTTTGTTGAAGCTGATAAGGGAGTTTTTCCAGTCTTGGGCCTTTGCCTTATTCCGCATCAGTTTCCTCCTTCTGTTGTAGAGTTTTGTTTATGGCAGGGGACCACCAGATTGGCTTCCTTTTTCTTGAGGATGAAAGCGTTCACCTGATAGTCATGGATCTGGAAAAATATGTAGACAGTAATCTGGCTTTGACCAACATATGGCAAAAGTATTAAGAAAATCATTTTATATCACCCACCTTATAAGTTAGGGCATGGCATCCAGGTTAAATGAAGTCATAGTAGCAGTCATATTACCACTTTATTCTGCCCTTATCAGACCCATCATTGAGTATAATGCCCTTCGGCATGTACCTGACCATATATATGTGACAATTGGAATGCCCATAAAGATTCCTTACCAGGAGAATCCAGGGTATAAACACATTGTCCTACAGAGATTGGCATAAAACCCTATCTCTATACTCTGTCGAGAGGTGATCTATGCCTGACATACAAGACATCCTCAGATCCAGCTCTGATGGATCTTTTCCATATTTGCAAAATGAACAATATCAGAACCACTAGTTCCAAAGATTTAAATTTTGCTTGTGACATAAATAAGACATATTGGTGATACAGATATGTGTTTCAAAGGATCCCCATACTCTGGAACCGGCTCCCCATCTATGTGAAGCAGAGTACATCCCTAACCCTATTTATTTATTTTATTTTTATTTATTTTATTTTATATTTATTGACCGGGCTAGTCCAACTGGATATATGTCCATTTTCAGTAGAGGCCCTGGGAGATAAGCTCCACATAAACAGAATAATAGCAACTTCAGGTACAGTACTATTTTACAGTCTAGAATACAATTGTTATATAGCAGCATAGTAACTTTTACAGTAACTTATAATAAAAAGAAAGAGACAGAAACACACATATAGGTATATACAGGTGAAAACAGGTTCATACAGTAAAAATGTTTACTATCCAAGTTCATACTCTGTAGTGGTTCCTATATAAGAGTAAGTTTTTACAGATTTTAGTTAGCCTAACTTGACCAATGGTTGGGAAATCAGAAGCTCACCCCATGTATATTCCCCAAGTCTCTGATAGACAGAGGCAGACAGTAATCCCCAAACCAACATAGCCCACCCCACATAACCTCTAGAAGCTTTCTAACTAACATACCCCCTCCTAGTAAATGCCCATAATACATGGGGACACAATTGGGTTGGATTGCACAGCTATTCTGGTGGTTGTAAGCCTAGTATATAACTATGAACCTATGAACCTATAAAGCCCTATCTCTATAGTTGTTCTCCTACATGCTACTAAGAGGCGATCTATGCCTGCCATAAAATGCATCTTTGGATCAAGTTCTGATGGATCTTTTCCACACTTGCAAAATCCACAGCATCAGAACCACTAGAATTTTACTTGGAACATAAATAAGACATGTTGGTGAGACGTATGTGTGTTTCAGAGGATCCCCATACTCTGAAACAGGCTCCTCATCTATGTTAAGTAGAGTCCATCCCTGACGCTATTTAAGAATAACCTTGACCAACTGATGGGGAATCGGAAATTCACGCCAAGTATTTGGCATCCATATGTCTGATAGCCAGACACAGACAGTAAATATGTTCAAAGTAACATAACCCCCCCACACACATAATCTTTAGAAACTTCCTAACATACCACTTCCTAATAAAAGCCAATGTTACATAGGGACACATTTGGGATGTATTGCACAGCTAGGCTTATAAATGTCCTGGTGGTTATTAGTCTATTATATACCCATGAACCAATAAAACTATAAAGCTGCTTATAAGTAAGCATTTTTGATTCACTTAGAACACACACACATATACAGACATACAATACATGCAAAGACATGCGCGCACACACACAAACACACACACACACACACACACACACACACACACACACACACACACACACACACATACGCACACACCCTACCATTATTTTTCCGTGTTATCACAAAATAACAGGTTGTCACTGTGCTATCTAAAGCTGGAAACATGGCATCAATGAGCTCTGACAGAATCCCAGGGTGCGTATTAAACAGCTTAAGCAGGTAAGTTCACTGGACTCAGGCATCCTTGATTTAGGGACAACCAAGGGGCACTCTCTGGTTAACGAACTTGCTCAAAGTCACACAGTGGGCTGACAGATGTAGCATGAGTCAAATCCTGTAGCAATGGCTACATGAGATAGCTTGTTAATAGCTGAGCCTTAACCCTTTGCCCTAACTGCTAGATGTTACACACCCTAAAGAAATGAATAGTGCTTTTGAATATTATGTTGGGTCCTTAAATAAAAAGAACAATTCTTACAAGTAAGGGATGAACGCAGAAAGTTCAGTCCTTCCTACAAAAAATTACCTGCTAGCTCTGGATGTAAATTAAGCTAGAACCCTAAAAACATCTGATCTCCCTACTGAAGGTGAGAGGCAGTTAGGTAAGCCATGAAGTAAAGATCATCAGGATGTGATGAAATCCCTGCCAAGCTGTACCATCTGTTAAAGGAAGAACTGCTCCTCAGTCTTTAAGGAGGCATTTCAGGGTGTCCGGAGTACATAGATGCGAATCCCGCTTCCACAGTCTTAGTAGTGATGCTGATAGCTAAATGATGGGAAGACCAGATGGTGGACAACTATAGCAACCAATATCTTTGGTAAAAACAGACACTGAAACTAATAGATGAATAATTTCCATGTGATATAAATCCATTGTCTGTAGCCTGAGTCTACTATTCCAAGCAAGCTTTATCTTAAGAAGGTAAAGTATCTACAATCAAAGAGCAGTTAGCCTTAATGTAGCCAGTTTATAGATTTAGTAGTAGCTATTTTGTGGACTTTAGAAAACAACTGATTCTGTTTGCTTATTCTCCTCTGAAAAGTAAAGAAAATAAAAAAAAAAAATCCTGATTCCATCTGTTGCGTTCGCCTCTGAAAAGTAATGGAGTAAATAGGAATTCTAAGAACATTTTAACAGCAGTGGTTAAGGCATTATAAGGTAATATGGCTGCCTCCATCATTAAAAATGAGATAATTTTGGAGCTGTTCCAGCTAAGCAAGGGAAATAGCAGACACTCTCTCTTTCAGGCTCTTTTCCTGTCAACTTTTGAACCATTAAACCACACTGGTTAGAAAGTGGCCAGTGGCTTTTGGTGAGTATGTACACACAGAGAAGATACATGCATGTTTTTTTTTTGTAGAGAGCTGTTTCCTCTCGACAAGAATGTCTGCCACAGACATACCAGGATAACAGAAACCACTATCATATTTTGCCCCCATTTTAGGGCTGCTGGTAAATATTTAAAAGAAAATAATGTTTGTAATAAACTGGGCAGAATTATTATTTCCAGACATAGGGCAGGAAACAGATTTTAGGTGGTGTACAATGATACCCGAATACTTGGGAGTTAAATTACAATGAAACTTTCTTCACATGCTCGAAACAAACAACACCACTTTGAGAAAAGCCTTTTCTGTGGGTGCATTCATGGAGTAAACTGGGCCTATCACTAATAGAGAGAATTCACACAATTAATGCTTAAACCTTTCTAATTATGTATGCCATGAGAGATATACCAACCAACTCCAAACATAAACTTGTGAAAAAGATTTACAGATTAAATTTGGAGTTTGCATAGAATAAAGTGACGCTTATGATGCTGTGTTGCTTTCAAAGAAGTAACAGCTGTTACAACAAACACTTAAGGGGAAAATTACCAAATGATCACAGCTGCTATGGTATCTGATAGATGGAAGGTTTTTAGGTAAATACTCTGTAGCTGCATACATATGGTATAGGAAGGGTTTGCTGTCTGATATGAAGAGATGGTATATATTAGGCAAAACACAGGAACCTCTAAACAGAGTATTAAAATGCAAATGGGGCAATGTATCTGAGGGGCAGGGACATACCTGCATAGGGCATCTCCAAGCTGAAATATTAGAGTCACTGACCAGCTGCCAGGATTGAGAATGAAAAGGAATAAGAAAATATTGATCAATGGACAGTCCTGACCTCCTTTGTGTTACTGCTGCTGAGATACAAATTAGGGCAAAAGGACCAGTGGATTTTTTAACAATTACAGTAAGCTATTCTAAAGTATTAACTGATGGAGATTAATACAAATAATGTCCCCACTGTTAAAAAACACTTAACCACCTGGTGAAGCAGTGTGGAAGGCTATACAAATATGTTAGACTACCTCAATGGACTATAATTCTAGGACAGAAAGATACTAACTATTACATAGTTTAATTTATCAAGTAGTCAGAGAGTTACTCAGGTGAGCTCCACTCGTTTGTAACCAATCAATGATTAACTACACTTGCTGTCATAAAAACATGCACATATTTCTATGAAAAAACACAAAATGCATTGTGTTTTAACAGTTCCATAGATGTCAATGACACAGTGCATAGATTTTGGAGATATCTTGCACTCTGTCTTGAGAATTTGTGTCAAGGTTTTCGGTGAAGAACCCACTCCATTGTGACACAAGTATTTGGATCATGTTTGCGGCCCCACTTTAGAAGGGCTTATAGACAAAGAACAAATTTCCAATTAGCAGGTCTAGTGTAAACTGCCAGTGTTAAATTTTGAAAAGCTCCAGCTATACTTTCAATAGAGATGCATGGTAATATGTTTCCAAAACAGAAGTAGTGTTTTCAGCAACACGTCAGATCTTCATTCAAGGGACTAAATATATTGAAAATGGGCAGCATTATAGCAGACAAGGTGTAAGAGAATGGACATTTATTACATCACAAGATAGATAGCCAAAAGCTATTAATACATGCCTAACATAATAATGTGGGTTGTCAATGTCAGTGAGCTAAAGCTGTCACTTAAGAAAGACTAAAACTAACTGAAGGTCTATGTTACTGATGCATATACTTATTAATGCTTTGTTGCAAATAAAGTGATATGTTTACATAAGAAAAGTACTAGTAGGAGGGGGTATTGACGGGAAATGAGTGTGTATGCTGCACAGTTTATATAGACTCCAGTATCATACTGGTGTTGCCATTCTGTTTTTTTGTTAAGTGCATTCCTGGGATAAGTTATCAGTGGAGTCACCTGAGGTAGCCAGTAAACTGAGTGTTTGGGGAAGTAAGCTTTTATCAAAGGTAATAATCATTCTCTAATCAAAGGAATCAAACCCTGTACCATAGACACAGGAGGCAGCTCAGTAATAGCACAGAGCTATATGCCTATTTCCAGGGTAGCTTGCTCAAGCAATTCCTTTCTATCCCCACCCTAAATATATCCCTTCTCCTCATATCGGGAAATTAATCTCTATCCACACTACAATGTCTCCTCTATCAGTTCTCACTATACTCTTTCTAGCTTTCTAATTTTATTTTGCTCCAAGTACACCTTTTTGCCTTTTGTAACATTTGCTGTTATTTGTATTTTCTTTATTATTGCATGAAAATTGAGACTGCCTCAGTTAAGTAGCCCCAATCCATATTATGCTTCTTAACTGAAACAAGCACTCTGCCTATACTTAGTCAAAACACAATGAGATGTACTCTGTCTGAAAGGAAATCTTTGTCTGAAAGGAAATCTGAATGCAAATATAAATATAGTTAACATTTATGTATGTAAAATATAAATAAAGATGTCAGGGACTCAGTAGAAAATGTGCTCTGTTTTTCACAGCAAATATGAAATAAATATATATACAATGTCTCATATTTTGAGATAATGTATAATGCAAAGATAGCTCCTGCAGTTGCTGGTATGCTGTTTCCCTCTATTAAGCTGTTTAAACTATATTAATCTCATCTGCATGTTATATTTGTAGCTTGCTCTTCTTTAAAATCTTATAACAAAATTTCTCACTGGACCTCTGCTAAAAAGAGTCTTTTCACCCAGTCAGACTTTTCTAGTCAACAAAAGCAATCAATGAGTCAATCAATCAATCAATAAATGCATAATTTTGTTACTGTACACTTATTTATAATTTAACAATTCATCCATTGTGGTTGTGGTCCTTGTACTTATTCTGTGTACATGGATGGTGAAATACTAATGTGTGCAGGAAATGTTTGATTCGTGGCATACCCAAGTCAATATGTGGAAATTGGCCATCTGGTATGGAGACTAGGGGTCTGCATATGCCTCTGGCTACCTCAGAGGAATTAGCAGCCTAAAAGTACTCATGCCAACCTTGGCAAAGGAACTGAGCTTGATTGATCAATAGCACCTCATCTGCAGTGGGGCAGAAAAATCTCTCCTCACTGTTTTATCAGTGTCAAGAGTCTCTGGTTGCAGTACAGAACTGGGTGGTAATTGCTTCTAAATGGCAAAATGGTGAATCTCATAAATTCTGTACATAGGAGAAAACCTGCATAATAATCCTCAGTGCTCCACACTCGAGAAGAATGTTCTTTGTATACGGCTTAAGGTACAAACATAGCCGGCTTTGTAACTGAGTTGCTCCAGTTCATGGCAAAATGATGATCCAAGGCCTGATACTCCACAGACTTTCTTCCCTGAAAATTAGGAAACACACAATAATTAGTCACACCAGGGAATCACTCAGCTTAGCATTTGACACACCATGGATAGTATACTGAGGAGCAGATAGAATGACCCATATCCAGTGGTGAGCTGATTCAAATGTGTAGTAACATGTGGAGGAAGTATGTTGGCTTTTTATAATAGACAGGTACAACAACAAGGGGTCATGATATAATGTTCTAGCTTTGCTGCTCTCAATCATTCTTATAGCTATCAGGTTTTGAATTCCTTTTGCAGTGGTGTTATAGCTGCATAATCCTAACTACTTTGTTCAGGGTCTTTTTTTTTTTGTAGTATAATTGTTATTAAACCATTTCTACTTAATGAACTTTTTAAAATCAAATTCTGTTTTTAATAGTAATCATAAACTGTTTCTTTTAATTTACTACAAGACGTATTAATAATATATTTTGGCAGGATGCCTTATGCCAAGATAATGCTTACCAGATAACTGAATTTTAACTTATCTCAGCATTTCAACAAAATACATTGCTACGATTGGCAGGGTATTGATTCTTATTTGTCCATTGTTTCTAAGACTACCTGTGAGATTTGTTTCACTAACCTATGGGCAAGAACTCTTCTAGTTATCCTCGCTGAAAGGGCCCAATAAATCTGCAGCTTGGAAAAATTATATATGGCTCTTTAATTTGTTTCATTTCATGAAGTGACTTTCTTTTGGACACTATATGATTATTTTTTGAATTATAAGGCTTCATCATATTTTCAAAGGTCATGGTTTCCTTTTTGCATGTTTATCATTTAGGAGATTATTGCAATTTTTATGACAGTGCATTCAGTCTTTTACTATCTATATAATGCTGTGATAAAAGTTTCCAGACATATGCATCTTGAATGTCATTCCAAGTTTTACACTTTGTGATCACTTTCACTAGAAATAAAGTATGTTGTAGTATGTTAATCTTCCATAATTACTTTTAAATAACAAATATTTATTTTGTTTCAAATTTGCAGGCTGATAATTCCACAGCAGTGCATTTTGCTGCAGTACAAGGAGCAATTGAAGCTGTGAAGCTCATGATAACATCATACAAAGGTGATAAAGATATAGTCAATATCTTAGATGGAAACATGCAAACACCACTGCACAAGTAAGACTTTATGACATTCAGACATCTGTGGTAGTATAAGTATATATTTGCATAAAAACTGTAGAAGAAAAAAGTTTTAAACACATAGCATGCATTGTTTTTAAAGTTAAAATGAAAATGGGTCCAAAGATAAATGGTTCACTCAAAAACAAAAATACAGTGAAGAAATATAAGGGTAGAATCAAGACAAACTCCAGGGTTCACGAGATAAAACTTTAATTCCATATAAAATAAAAATTAAAACGGTAAACGCTTTCACAGTTTGTATATTACTTCATTAGACCATTCTAAAATATAAGGAACAACTTCAATTTATCATTACAGGCATGGTCAGAAGACCAATCAAATTAATCATATTATCAAATAATTACATAGTTAAATAATTAATGAAACAACTTGCTCTAAAGCAATTAAATAAATATACAAAAAATATATTAAAATCCATATTTAAAAATGTTACTACATTCCGAAATATTACTATTAATAACTTAATCTCCTTGCTTTCAAAAACAGTTTGAAGGGTATTTTACTGTACAGTCCCTTACCTCTATGTGCTTGTAAATTGTTGATCCACCTAGCCTCAGCTATTTTCGTGTTATTTCTGATATCATCTTTCCATACACTTTCCAAATGACCTCTAGCACCATGAACTTAAAACATGCTTCTATCATTGTCTATAACGTGTTTTGACAGTGCATTATTGAGAGATCATATCCCGATATTATATAAATGTTCTCTTATATCATCGTTCAGTGGTCTGTCAGGTTTTCTGATGTAAAACGATTTACATAACTGGCAAGATGCAAGACAGACCACATGGCATGTGCTGCAGTCAGCTGACACCCTGACCTTAACAAACTTACAGGTATCAGGGTGCACAAACTCCATTACACAATCAATATATGCACAATAGTTACATGATCAAGGTCAAGTACCCACAGGTATAGGGCTAGGAGTATTAGCGATATCTCTCAGATGACATACCATCCTTATAATATTTTTCTTATTCTTAAACCTAAACTTTGGTGCATCACCTATGATTCCCTTAATAGACCAGTTAATAAAATAGGCCAGTGTCTTTTAATAATACCAACAATATCAACAATATTAGTGGTAGATACATCTTTTTCTCCTCTATTAAATGTAATGCCTTCGAGCAAAAAATATGGTTTCGCTCTACTAGCATATAAGGGTAAAACCTGCTCCATAGTAGCTTCTATTTCAGAATCCTTATAACCCCTCTCTTTAAATCTAAGTTTCAGGTCATTAATCTCTCTTTTAAATTTCTGATCACACCCATTTAACTGAGAGCCTTGCATCCCCTGCCCCTTCATTACATTATGAAAAACCTGCCGATGGTGCATACTACATCTATGAAGACAGGTATTCCTATAACATGACTTCTTATAGGTACCTGTGGTTAATTTACCATTGCTTGATCTAGTTAAAGCAACCTCAAGAAAATGAATATTATTGAAAGAATACGCCATTGTAAAATTTAAAAAGTTGTCGTTCCATCTAGATATTCATGGAAGCTTTGTAATTCACTCTCACTACCCTTCCATACAAAAAATAAATCAGTGACAAAATGTTGATATGACAAAAGATTATGAACAAACTGTTCACATTTCATAATATATCTATCCTCCCAGTATGCCATAACCATGCTGGTATAGCTATTGGCACATGATGTGCCCATAGCCAAGCCATCATTCTGGAAATAATAACATTCAGTAGACACAAAAACATTGTTTGTAAGTAGGATCTCCATGAATAAACATAACAAATCAGTAAAACCACATCCATACTTACTAAACACAGTTAAATAAGACTTAACAGCCTGAATACCATATAAGTTGGGTATCTTAGTGAACAGGGACTGAACATCTATGGTATCAAGGATATAAGGCATACCTAAAGAAAATTGCCTGGTACACCTGAACAAATCATGTAGAAAATGCGGAGTATCTCTTAAGATCTTAGTATTCTTATCTAAAATAGGGCACATGTACTTCTCCACAAACACTGAAAAAGATTCAGTACACTACTTCCAGCCAGCAACAATGGGGCAGAAAGGCAGCCTGTATACATCCTTGTGGAAAAAGATTCAGTACACTACTTCCAGCCAGCAACAATGGGGCAGAAAGGCAGTCTGTATACATCCTTGTGGAAAAAGATTCAGTACACTACTTCCAGCCAGCAACAATGGGGCAGAAAGGCAGCCTGTATACATCCTTGTGGAAAAAGATTCAGTACACTACTTCCAGCCAGCAACAGGGGGGGCAAAGGCGGCCTGTATACATCCTGATTCAGTACACTACTTCCAGCCAGCAACAATGGGGCAGAAAGGCAGCCTGTATACATCCTTGTGGAAAAAGATTCAGTACACTACTTCCAGCCAGCAACAATGGGGCAGAAAGGCAGCCTGTATACATCCTTGTGGAAAAGATTCAGTACACTACTTCCAGCCAGCAACAATGGGGCAGACTGTATACATCCTTGTGGAAAAGATTCAGTACACTACTTCCAGCCAGCAACAATGGGGCAGAAAGGCAGCCTGTATACATCCTTGTGGAAAAAGATTCAGTACACTACTTCCAGCCAGCAACAATGGGGCAGAAAGGCAGCCTGTATACATCCTTGTGGAAAAAGATTCAGTACACTACTTCCAGTCAGCAACAATGGGGCAGAACCTGTATACATCCTTGTGGAAAAAGATTCAGTACACTACTTCCAGCCAGCAACAATGGGGCAGAAAGGCAGCCTGTATACATCCTTGTGGATTTTAGGTAGTCCTTGAATGATGGGTATAAGGCATTGATCGACCTTCAAAAAATTATACTGATCAGGAGTAATCCACTCACTTAACCAACAGTCATCAAGCACTGCTACAATTCTATAAACCAGCTTCACAAAATCAGTATAGTCAATACATATATATGTATAAACATCATTCAACATCATGTCCATAGTCTCATTGTAATAATTCCTGTCCATTATAACAGTTTGTCCCCCCTTAGAAGTGGATCTAATAATTATACAGTTGTCCGACTCAAGTGAATGAAATGCATCCCTTTCAGCCTTAGTAATATTATGAAACACTCTACCATATTGTCCGTGTTCAAATACAGCATTAATGTAATTTTCACATAATTTACCAAGTCCTCAAGTAGGGGAGGGATAGTAGGAGTAAAAGAACTAGGCTTCTTAAAAATTGGGCCAACATTAACAACATCTGTATTAGCATATAATAACTTTAGAGAGGCATTCCTTGAAAATAGTTTCAAGTCTGCAATGGTGTCAGTTATTAGTATTATTATTCTAAAATGTAGCAGGATTTTTAAATATGGATTTTAAAAGTATATATTTTTGTATATTTATGTAATTGCTTTAGAGGAAGTTGTTTAATTAATTATTTAACTATGTAATTGCTTAATAATATAATGAATTTAACTGGTTTTCTGACCGTGCATGTAATGATGAATTAAGGCTGTTGTTCCTTATCTATGGAGAGGTCTGATGAAGCAATATACAAATTGCTTATGCACTTACCTTTTTAATTTTTATTTTATGTGGAATTAAAATTTTATCATGTGAACCCTAGAGATTATTTTTAAAGTATTAATTTCTGAAATGACACTGAACCATTAAATGCTTTACGCCTGCCTGTCAGCATATTTGAATTCTTTTATCAAATATTAAGTGCTGTGATTTTCTAGTGACTTGTTTTCAACTTTTCTCTTATATTTATGGATTGGAGCTGCAGTATAAATACGGTCCATGTAATATAATAAAATATATTTCTACTGGATGAAAACTTGTAATCAGTAATTAGTTTATTAACCATTTTCATTGATTTATT
This sequence comes from Protopterus annectens, assembly GCF_019279795.1. Taxonomy (NCBI): domain Eukaryota; kingdom Metazoa; phylum Chordata; order Ceratodontiformes; family Protopteridae; genus Protopterus; species Protopterus annectens. The sequence continues at coordinate 1,122,934,800 of NC_056732.1, forward strand.
GCCTTAAAAAGAAACAGGCACTTAAAGCTGCACTTTATCTCATAAAAGATATAACACATTAAAATAACAGAACTTAAGTAACAACATAACATGCCTCCTTTTATAAATGCTATTGTTTATATCTATATATATATATATATATATATATATATATATATATATATATATATATATATATATATATATATACACACTCAAAGAAGTTTCCTGACTAAAACTTGAGAAATCGTTCTAATTGTGCTGTGGGAGTGGTGTTTTTTTTAATATATCTCATCCACACATTTCCACAGAGAAAGACTGAAGAATGTTTACAGATAATGCTTGACAGGAAAACATCCCCCTTTCCATGGTGACGTTCATTTTGAAATCCCTTTCTGTTCTATAATTTTTGCTCCAGCAACTTATGCTTAGTTTTCACATAAGCTGTAAATTATCTCAACAAATAAATTTTTAGGTTTATTAATAATGAATCAGCAGATGGCTGCATATGTTTTTTTTTTGTTCATATTGTAGCTATTTTACTGACTGAACTAAGAGTTTTGCTGCTTTACCCTTTGACTACTTATCAATTAATCTGAAAGAACTTTATAGTTTTTTGGAGAGTACTGTTGTGTATAATATTATAAAAAGTGACACTTCCATTTGAAGAACACTGCTGATTTTTAAGAAAACTATAAATCTCCTCTGATGCATTCTGTAAAGCTGTTGTCAATTTTCAGAAACATAATTCCCTTCCTAGAATTTTGTTATGGATTATAACTGAGCACTTTCTTTTAGGAGTGCCAGCTCTGAGAAATGTTATTATTCCTTATGAGGAACTGAGGAATACTGCTGTATCTTTTCAGTAGCATCATATCATTTTAAGGAATTTTGTTATGGACTTCAGTCTACCATCTGTTTTTAAAAATGTGACTGGTTTATTATATTCTGCTTCTCTGCACTTTATGTTCCTGGTGAGAATCTCTTGGCTGCTTTTGTGTCAGTTCTGAAGAATGTTATTGAAATATTTAGCTTTGACATTTTGAGAATGTTGATGGGAAATAACCTTGGGCAGCATGATGCCAGGGAATCTTCTTGGGCTAGGTTTATATAGGCTCCAGGGCCGTTAGCCTAGCCACACCTATGAACCTATGTGTTTGCAGACAGGGAATTTAGAGCTTGAGTTATGAACTGATATTTCTGGAGTCTAATTTGCTCTGCATCATACCTGTGTTGTAAAGTATTTACTTATCTGTGTTTGGCTGGTTCAGTGCTCATCTTTTTATTGCTTTGCATTACCCATTGAAGAAAGTGTGTAAGTATGGAGAATCTGTTGTTGCATAATCAGATTCCTTATGTACAGTTGTGATACAAGCTCCAGGGAGAAGATATAGATATGGTGGCTCAATGGGATCACAGTTCTTAATAAGCAGAAAGTGTAACAATGGTGTAATGCTACTTTGAGGATATTGAATGGAGACTTACAGATTCAGACTTACAAGCAACTCTGCCCATGGTTTAAATACATTTTGTTATTTATTAAGACTGATAGGCCACAGAAACCCACTCCTAATGTCTTCAGTGCTCATTCAGTAAGGATATTAAGCAATAAACAAAAACATTTGCAAGAATAATTTGAGAGTCTATCCCAGAATATTGCTGGATGGACCTCCCATACAGGATTTGTGTGGAAACACACTTTCTGTAGACTATGGATTTCTTACCTCAGGATGTAAATATCTTAATTTATATAAGTGGAGATGACCTACTTCATAGGTTCATAGGTTTATAAGTGGGTACTAGGCTAATGGCCCTGGAGCCTTTACAAGCCTAGCCCAAAAAAGAATTGCCCAGGCACCGTGCCACCCGATGTTAGCTCACAGTGTCCATATTCAGTAGGGCAACTTGAATGATTCCTGGAGTGAACTTTCTGTTACCCATCCACTTGTCAAGATTTCCGTTGAAGGGGTCAGCGAGGTTCATAGGTTCATAGGTTGATACTAGGCTATCTGCCCTAGGGCATTTATAAGCTTAGCTAGTGTATGTTTGGCTTTCACCACCCTTTTAGATTAGTTGACTGTGCCTTTGTATAGTAGGTCACAGAAGGTAGCCCTTTTAAGGTTTGTTTACTGTACCTCTGTCAAGCAGCGACACAGAAGAGATCCCGGGGTAAACTTACGATCTCCCATCCATTCGTCAAGATTTCTCTTGAAGAGGGTCAGTGAGGGGCTCTGCCTGACATGGATTGGAATTTTGTTCCAGAATGAGGGGAGCCTCTGGGATATGAATCTGTCCCTCCAGCATGTCCTATTTATTTCTGTGCTGAGGTTCAGGTCCCTAGAGCGTGTAGCTCTAAGGGATTTAGATTTCCTGAGGTGAAGCATGTCCATTAATTCTGGGTTGGACATAGCTTTATATGTCAGACACAGATCGCCTCTGAGTAGGCGGTACGCAACTGAGTAGAGCTGGAGTTTATTTAGCCGAACTGCATAGGGCATCTGTTTGAGCCCCTTGATCCTCTTGGTGAGATACTTTTGGGGTCTTTCCAGTTGCTGAAGGTGTCGGGTAAGGTACATCCCAAATGGGGCATTGTACTCAATTATGGGCCTGATAAGTGATGAGTAGAGGGGCACAATGACCTTTCTTGATCTAGATGTGAACCCTTTCATGATAAGGTGGGCTATATAGAAGGTCTTTCTAACCACTTTGGCAACATGATTGTCAAAGGAGAGATTGCTATCTACTTGGGTCCCCAAGTCCCTAATTACTTCTTCCGTACTTAATGGATTACCACCTATGTGGCAATTTGTGGGCACTTTGTTTTTTCCAAAGGGATGACTATGCACTTTTTGGCATTTAGCTTTAGGCCATGGCTCTGACACCACTTATCCGTCTCTGTGAGACCCTTTTGGAGGATTCTTGTGTCAGTCAGAGAGTCGATTATAGCACCCAGTTTGCAGTCATCTGCGAACTTGGTCAGCTATAGTCCACCCGTGTTAGCCTGTACCTCGGAGAAATATATACCGAACAAGAGAGGTCCCAGGACTGAGCCTTGTGGGACACCACTTGTAACTAGTTTAGAGTCTGACATGGCACCTGCTATTCTGACCATGTGGGTTCTGTCCCTGAGCCAGTTTGCAACCCATCTTGTGACATAGGGGTTGATATTTAAGCTGGTGAGCTTATTTATGATGCCCGAGTGGGGTATTATGTCAAAGGCCTTTGCGAGGTCCAGGTAGGCTGTGTGGACTACCTTCCATTCATCTATGGCTTTGGTTACTGTTTCAAAGAAGTCGACCAGGTACAAGAGGCAAGATCTGCCCTTAACAAAGCCAAATTGGGTAGGATCCAGTGTCTGGAGGTTCCCAATGTCTTTGTTTATGATTTCCATGATGATACGTTCCATAGCTTTGCAGACCAGGCTAGTCAGGCTTATAGGGCGATAGTTTCCGGGGTCTGTTGTGGCACCACCTTTGTGGAGTGGGACCACTTTTGCTGTACACCATTCCTTGAGAACATATCCTGTAGTAAGGCTGAGATTGAACAGTGACTTTATATGAGGGTTTAGTTCTTCTTGGAGCTCATGTAAGACGCAGCCCGGGACACTGTCTGGTCCCATTGATGCTGTGTTTTTAGCTTTGAAGAGGGCAGTTCTCACCTGTGCATCTGTGATCTCTGCTTGACATGAATGGGAAGCTTATTCCAGAGTATGGGCAGTCTTTGGGAGATGAACCTGTTCCTACAGCATGTTCTGTTAATTGTGGTAATGAGATTGTGAACTCTGGAGTGTGTGGTGTGGGGGGATTGGGATTTCTTTAGGTGTAGCATTTCAAGTAGGGCTGGGTCAGACATGGCTTTGTAAGTCAGGCAGAGATCACCTCAGGGTAGATGATAACAGGCTGAGAGCAGCTACAGTTTCTTGAGTCTGTCCATGTAGAACATGTGTTTAAGGCCTAGCATCCTTTTTGTGAGGTATTTGTGTGGCCTCTCCAGCTGTTGTAGGTGTCTGGTCAGGTACATGCCAAACAGGGCATTATATTTCATGACTGGTCTAATGTGGGATGAGTAGAGAGGGATGATGACCTCTTTCTTCCTGGATGCGAAACCTTTGGTTATAAGATGTGCCACATAGAAGGACTTTCTGACCACAGTGGCAATGTGGTGGTCGAAGGTGAGATGGCTGTTGACCTGGGTGCCCAAATCTCTTATGGCCCCTTCAGTGTTCAGTGGGCTCCCATCAATGTGGTAAGGGGGATGATAACGCATTTTTTGTCGTTAAGCTCCAGGCCATGGTTTCAACACCAGTCATTGGTCTCATAAAGATGCTTTTGTAGGATGTCTACATCACTTGGGGAGCTGATAATGACTTGTAGCTTGCAGTCATCAGCGAACCTGATCAGCCAGAGTTCTTTTGTGTTGGCCTGAATTTCTGAGAAGTATATGCCAGACAGGAGCGGGCCCCTGTGGGACTCCACTCATGACTGATCGACAGTCTGACTTGGAATCTGTAACTTTCACTTTGTGGGTCCTGTCTGTGGTAGCCAGTTTGCAATCCACTTGGTGATGTAAGGATCAATGCCTACTTTTAGTGAGTTTATCAATGATACCAGAGTGGGGAATGGTATCAAAGGCCTTGGCCAGGTTGAGGTAGGCTGTATGCACTGGCTTACCCTCATCCACAGCCTTGGTGAATGCCTTGGAGAAGTCAACCAGGTTCAGTAGGCAGGATCTCCCCTGGACAAAGCCAAACTGTGTGGGATCAAGAGTTTGGAGAATGCCTATATCTTTATTAAGCACATCCATGATGATGCGCTCCATAGCTTTTCATACCAGACTCATCAGGCTAATGGAGCAATAGTTCCAAGGGTCTGTAGTTGCTCCCCCTTTATGGAGTGGTATGACTGTAGCTTTGGCCCATTCATTAGGGACATAGCCTGAGGTAAGGCTATGATTGAACGGGGCACACAGATGTGGTGCCAGTTAATTTTGTAGCTCATGTAGGATGCAGCCAGGGATATTATCAGGTCCCATGGACACGATTCTTGGCTTTGGACAATGCAGCTTTTTCCTATGCCACAGAAATGGGGGGTACCAGGCTTTCTTCTGGTATTGTGATACAGCCCTTGGGGGGGGTAAAGTTGGCACGGAAACTGTTGGCCAGTATGTTGGCTATATCTGTTGGCTCAGAATAGGAGTTGCCATTGTGCAATAACTCAGAGCAAATCTGGGTATTGCCTTTAAGGTTTTTGATATAGCTATAGAAGGCTTTGTAGATGTTTTTGGTGTCTGCCATAATTCTGCCTTCATAGCTGGCTTTAGAGGATTTGATAAGGGATCTCAGCTTTTTTGTTGAGACTGATAGGGAGGTTTTCCAGTCTTGTGACTTCATTTTTTTCTGTAACAGTTTCTTCCTTCTGTTGTAGATTTTATTGATGGCCGGGGACCACCAAATTGGCTTCCTTTTTTTGGAGGAGAGCATCTTAGTTCTATTTGGTATGGCAAGTTCAATGCATTTGTGTACATGCCCGTACAGTGCATTGGTGTATGATTCGGTAGTCATGCAGCTATTTTCCATTACATGGGTACCGAGAAGTTAGCCACCTCTGTTTTTAGGAGACCAAAGTCGGCTTTAGAGAAGTTTTGTAGGGTAGAGACCTTAGTGGGGGGTATAGGTGAGATGGAGATTTCCATGGTGATCAGTCTGTGGTCAGATTTAACCAGGGAGGAATTGACTATAGGTGTGGTGCAATGGTCTCCCATGTTGGTGATAACTAGGTCAAGGATGGTTCTTCCTCTAGTGGAGGTCAGAATGAGCTGTTCCAGGGCATTGGAACTGATAAATTCCAGAAAGAGTTGGGCCTGTACATTAGTACTTGAATGGTTTTCCCAGTTGATGGAAGGGTAGTTGAGGTCACCCAGCATGAGAGTATTGAGTTGTAGCTTGATAGATTCCTGGGTGCTTAGGAAGTTGGAGTGAGAGTCTGTGGACATGTTTGGGGTTCTGTAGCAGGCTATGACTTGTATCACCATCTTACCCACTGTTGGTTGTACCCGAAGTATCTCGGATGCTTTATGCTGGGCTACCAGTCAAGACACGTGCATATCCTTTAAGAATATGGAGACACCATCGCCTTTGGAACTTCCGGCCATATTCTGTGGACGAAAGGAATGGAATGAGTTGTAGCCTGCGAGCGCAGAGGTGCTTTCTGCCTCTTTAAACCAGGTCTGCATTACAGCACAGACGTCGACATTCTCCATTTTGAGGGGAGCTTCGAGTGAGTGCATCGTGAGATTTAGACTTCTGGCATTGAGCGGCATGACCCTCAGATTGCATTTGTTTGTAGCTGTTACAGTGTAATTTTGGTCTTTGGAAGACTGCCTAAAAAAGGCACTATAGGGGTGGCAAGATCCTTAGCCAGTACCTGGAATCCCAGGGATGACAGCTGCAGGCTGTCTCTGGCAAAGCATAGAGGTCTGTCGATCATGTCATCCCAGCCAGGCAGATACTGGATCTCCTTAGAATGACACCAGAAACTTAGTCAATTGTAGAAGACAATCATTTTCGACCTGTACTGTGGTATCATTCTGGGTGATGATAGAATACTGCTCAGGGCTAGGGTCATACCTGCCTGGTCCACATAATCTGAGAGTTCCATCACATCTCTTTTCATGTAGTCCAGGAAGGTATATCTCAGGTCATTCACAACCACATGGACAATGACTGAGTCTTATTTGTACTTGTTGTGGAGTGACCTGAGTGTAAGTGTTATGTGGCGGATTCTGGCACCTGATAGACAACTGACTGTCACCTTCTCCTTGTTCAACCTAGTGAGTGGGACATCAGTGTGCCTCACAATTGAGTCTCCTATGATTAGTACATTGGGTACTTCATGTTATCTTGAAGACAGAAAAGACCTGGTGAAATTCTATGCTATACTATATATATATATATATATATATATATATATATATATATATATATATATATATATATATATATATATATATATATATATATATATATATATATATATATATATACACACTGGCCTTTCAAATGAAATTGGCTGGCAGTATTTTTCTATAACGCAAGGACTAAACAAATAAGTTGTAAATCTTTATTTAATTAAAAGGTTACATAAAACAATAAAAATGGTTATCCATTAACTTGTTTATTAAACAGATCAGTGCTACTGAGAGCATTTTATGAATGGGCAAAGGTCACATGGTGAGGCACTTCAAGATAAAGCTTAAAAGGCAAAAAAATGTTTACAGTGTTACTGACAATGATTTCACAGCTGTGCATCACATCAGTACTATAGTGGCATAGACTTCTATAAACACTACACAAGCACAAGACAGGCCATGAGCACTTTCTGGGTTTTAAATAGTGCACATTATATAAAAAGATAGGGATTTTATATAAATAGATAGGTAGATAGAAAGATATACATACAGATATAGATATAGATATAGATATAAAATTATTTTTTTAAAAAATAAAATTGCTTTAAATAAGGAGGGCAAACTTTCAGAACAAAAACATATTGTCCTTGATGATCTGCTGAAAACTTATAGGGTGATATGGGGCTAAGGAATAAATATTAATGAAGTCATACAGCAATTCAAGACAGTGCGTTTCCTTTTTTCCAAACTGATCTTTTGATTTAGTTGTTAAATATATGAACCGGGCAGCATAAAAATGAGTAAACAAGCACAAACTATAGAAACAGCATCAAGATAAAACTGCTTAGGGATGGATCAATACAAAACATACTTTAAAGTTAGTGCAAATGCTTCCTAGTTGTTTTAGAGAAAGCCATGTATAGAAAGAGATATATAAGGAACCTCTGATGAGCTTTTATTCTGCATGTCTGAGTTATGGAAGGTAGTTGATCCTTTACAAATTATACCAGTTAGGCAAATGAATATCTGCCTGTGCTCTCTAGCTGAGTCCCAGGAATGTCTAGTAGCCCATCAACAGATGATGTGGACTGTCTGATCAGGTTATAGGGTGATCAGAGTTCCTGTAAACAGACATGAAAACAGACCATGAAAAGTACAATAAATCAGAAATGGGATTTTGACAGCTGACCTCACTGTAACAGCTAGCCAATGCATGTACTGCAGTACAGAAGAAATAAGACTGCTGTGTGAAGCACCAGTCAACTCACTTATAATGGAATTCTACACCCATTGAAGGCCAATTAGGCTGCTGTCTATGCCATGTTTAAACCTAAAGTAAAGCACATTACCATAATCTCAGTTTGAATATGCAAGTGGATGAATGAATGAATGAATGAATGAATGAATGAATGAATGAATGAATGAATGAATGTGGCAAAGTCTGAGGCTTTGTCTGGGAAACGTTCTTAAGACGATGCTATGATAATCTAGCAACAGTGGGCATTTGACCTTAAGATGTCAGTAATTTGTCAAGCATGACATCTGGATTTTATATACATGGTGAAAATAAATTCTAATCTGTTTTCACAAAGGAGGATGAGAAGCAGAAGGGTGTGGCTTGTACCACATGTACAGCCTCATTTGAATAGTAATGCCTTGGTGTAAACATTTATAGGCTCATTTGTGAAGTTTACAACCTAGTGGCCTTCAAAATATTTGAGTGCTGTAAACCTGTGTTATGTTAGATAGATAGATAGATAGATAGATAGATAGATAGATAGATAGATAGATAGATAGATAGATAGATAGATAGATAGATAGATAAACTAGACAGATAGATAGATAGATAGATAGATAGATAGATAGATAGATAGATAGATAGATAGATAGATATACAGATAGATAGATAGATAGATAGATAGATAGATAGATAAATTAGATAGATAGATAGATAGATAGATAGATAGATAGATAGATAGATAGATAGATAGATAGATAGATAGATAGATAGATAGATAGATAGATAGATAGATAGATAGATAGATCGCTTTCTATATGGCTGTCATGCAACTGTTTGAATGTTCACTTGTTCAGAAAGTGAAAAGATCGGCAAAAATGATCAAGTATAGACAGATTGCAAATTGCTGGTCTTCGCATGTGCAAGATCACACTACAGTGGGGACTACTTATTTGCCCTTTTCACACTATTGTGCAATCTCTGAGTTAGTAAACATAATTAGTAAGGTGTGGGATGGTGCAGTGTAGTTTGCCCTTGCGTAAAAACAAGAGTTTTTTTTTTTGCTTTTAAATAATTTTATTTGAATGTGTTTGAGTATGCGAATTTTGAATATCAAGTAATCAGTGTTTTTTGACAAGTCAATATAGATTTATACATAGCTTTATCTATATCTATCTATCTATCTATCTATCTATCTATCTATCTATCTATCTATCTGTCTGTATGTGTGTGTGTGTGTGTGTGTGTGTGTGTGTGTGTGTGTGTGTGTGTGTGCATGTGTATATATGATTGTCACTGTGAAGTGACACCGCGACCCCATGTGTAAAAATGGGAAAAGGAGTTGAGGATGGATGGATATATATACATATATATATATATATATATATATATATATATATATATATATATATATATATATAAATGGATCTACTTCACTTCATAGAAATCCCATATTATCAATCTACGTGACTTCATAGAAATCCCATATTATCAAATCTCAATTTGGCGACATGCAAAATATTGAAATCCCACTTCATTGAACCAGCGGAACAATGAAGATCTAACCAGGGCAAGTAACTACTTACCCAAAAATAAACAAAACCCAAACTGCACCATCTCTAACCCACTCAGGTGGTAGGCTAGTCCACCCACAACCCATAATGAGGGGGGAGGCTGTGCCCCCCCCCAGCCCAAGTAACTAAATATACCATCTCCGAGATTGCACTACATTTGGAAAAAAGGGTAAAGTTCACTGACTCTCACAACAAATTACTTCCCTTGGGAAGTTCTTCATTGTTCCACTGCTTCAATGAAGTGGGATTTCAATATTTTGAGTGTCAACAAACTGAGATTCGATGATATGCAATTTTAACAAAGTCAGGTAGACCTAAATATATATCTATATATCTATCTATATATGTGTGTGTATATATATATATATATATATATATATATATATATATATATATATATATATATATATATATATATATATATATTTTTTTTTTTTTTTTTTTTTTTGAACAACTATGACTTAAGATGTACCACCATAGACTGCATGAAGAAATAAATTCTGGAGCTCTCAAACTATGTACCCCAGGCTGGTATGAACCTAGCATTGAGTAGCATTCAAGCGTCTCCAAAGATAATTACGAGCAAGAAATAAATTAGTTTTATAATTGGCTTAGGTTTTAGTGTCATTTGAACGGGGTCCAATATTTGTCACTCAGAGAATATGACAAACAGACTATGCTGCTTCACCAGGGATGGACTGCGTCTGCCCCCTGTGGGGTTTTGATTATTGGCAAAGACATTGTCCACCCCTACAGAGCTTTCATTTAGGCAATGCCAGCCTGACATACCTACCAACATAAAGAAGCAAGCAAAGGAAAATATGAATGTTTTACTAATAGGAGCCTTAACAAGAAACTACACTCCCTACAAGCCCTTCTCACACTGGAAGACATAGGCATTTGTGTAGTGATTGAGACAAAATTTAATATGGTAGAGGGCACTGTAGCTCTGTGTAGCTATAACTCCTTCCACATGTTTAGCCAGCTATTCTGTGGGGAGGGGGGGTTGGAGGTTTCTCATTATTCACCCTAAATAGACTCACATCAAGGCTAGTAAAGCAATATAATACACTACAGCTTCTTCATGTCCAAATGACCATTAGAAAGATCCCGCACCATTTATTAGCTAGCTAGAAAACTCCCTCTAGGACCCAGAAAAAGCAACAATGCCTATCAACAGGAAGTGGAATACCATCTTCCTAGGTAATCTAAACTATCCACCTATAGAACATGTGCCATACACCATCACTTGTGCACAGGCACAGAGATTCCTGGATTTTGTTATTACAAATACCTTGGAACAAACATCTAGGATCTTGTTATTTCCTATATTGGGGCATCTTGCACTATTCCTTGTGCATCTTTATTACTTTTTAGGTCTGACCATAAAGCTGTCTATTTTGAAATAAAATTGAAAACAGAGACCCCTCCCACCCAAGGTACCTTTAGACATTTCTCTAAGACAAGCTACCTACACCTAAATGATGCACTGGCAAGCTTAAAATCCCCAGCAAACCCAGTTAACTCTACTTGAACACATGGAAGCATAAACCACAACATTAAACAGCATGTAAACAGCTGCATAGATACAGCTTTGACCTATAGGAACAAGTGGAGGTGAAACCTGAGAAGCAAACCTTCATGTTTAAACCATTATATTAATAAGTTTAATAATAAAATGAGAGTTTTTTGTGATGTAAAATGGTTGCAGCTAGGATTGTTTTGGTGTGGTTTGTTTTCATTTATATAAATGTATGATTGCTTATGTCGTAAGTGATGGTTCAATAAAGATGTTTCTTGTTAAAAATGGGCAGGAATTGAATAATTAATGTAATGTTGCTTAGGTTATATGATATATAGCAATATATGCAAAGTATAATGTTTATTAATGTTAATTTGTTGATACAGATTGTTTTTGTATAGATGTAAATTCACCTATGTCACAAGTGATAATTCAATAAAGGTGCTTAAAAATAGAAATAAATAAATAAGAAATAAATCATTAAAATAAAATAAGAATTTTGACCAAAAGTAAGAAGAATAATTTTCAGAATGATACAGACATTTTTAAAGAAGAAATATCTTTATTGAATTATCACTTATGACATAGTTAATCATACATTTGTATAAATGAAAACAAACCATATTGACATATTTTCAGTTACAAACATTATACATCACATATAATGTTCTGTACAGTCATTGTCAGATGAATATTACATAGTTCATTCAATTTCTTACTTTCTTCAAGTCTCATTCTTCCTCTAAAACATTATTCTGCATGTATTGTTCCCTCAATTCCCTTTTTTTCTCTGTAATGTGTTCCTACCCTTTTCTTCCCACTTCCAGTTATTTTATCTCTTACTATATTCACTACTTCTAGTACAGTTGGAACATACTTTGATTTCATTTTTCTAGTAGGTGGTTTTTGGCAGCCACCAGAATTAAACCCAGCAAGACATTCATATGTCTAGGTAATAACAATTCTATATCACAGCTCAAAAATTAATTTCCGTAATTACACCAGTTTTTTCACCCAGTATTGTTGACAGAGTACTATTGCAGGGAATTTTTAAAGTCTGCCATCATATTGCACTCCCAAACAATAGATTTCCATTAACACTTTCCTCCCCATCACACCTTAAACATTTGCAATCTACCTCAGGAAACATCCTTTGGAATCTGCATAGGGTATATACCTATGCAAACACTTCCAAACAAAGATCCTAAATCTTATAAACTTTATTCCATATTTGGGAGCCACACACATATATCCTCTCATTGTTTCTTTGTAAATTGCTTACCCAGTCACTCTTATCAAAGAATGATACATCCTTGTCACTGAAATAAACAGACAATCAAGAATCTTAATATACTTCACCAAAGCCTAGCCTGATACTAAAGTAGCCATCCAAGCCAAAGACAGTCACAAGGCTTTTTTTAGTTGTGTTCATTACATCAGAAGCACAACACAGCAATGTGCTGAGCTAGCTGTAAATGTTGTTACTCAAATTCAGGGTGCTGGGCTAATTGTGAAGAGTGATATGTGCAGTGAGGGTGCCGAGCTAATTGTAATTACCTGCACTGAGGCTGAAGATATAGCAAACCTACTGGCCAATAAATTTAGCACAAACGTTACTCTGTCCCACAAGATATACCTGAAACTGACCTGACTGCAGTGACCAAAAAAACACCAAGTCCTAAAATTACTAACAAAAATACTGCATCAGTGGGTTCTGAAAATATCCCTGAATGCATCTTAAAAGGCATGAAATGTGATTTAACCATCCCATAACAACACTGTTCAACCTCAGCCTCCATACAGGTTTTGTACTAAACGAATGGAGAACAGTTACAGTCAGTCCCATGTATAAGGGAGGACCTTCCACAGACCCAGACAATTAAGCTGGCAAAGCCATGGAAATTCTTATCATAGAAATAATCAATAAGGACACAGGGAACCCGAAACACTAGCCCAGTCTCAATTTAGATTTGTACAGGGCAGGTCATACTTACTAGACTTAGTGGATATTTTTGTAAAGGTCACCAAAGCAAAGAATGATAAACAGCATACCTCAAACAGGTCAAGGCTTTTGATAATGTCCTTCACTCAGGAACACTAGAAAAACTAAATAAACTGTGAATAAACCCAATGAATAAAATACCACAGAAGCTGTACTGCCCCAGAAACAGCCTACAATGAGAGAAGGAGAGGAGCCCACCCCAGAAGAAGTAAGAATAGCACTAAGGAAAATGAAGTCAGGGAAAGCAACAGGAACAGATGAGGTCACAGCAGCTATGATTAAGATGCTGGGTGAGATAGGGGAGAAATGGCTCCTGAGGGTACTCACAGGAGCATGGAGAGAAAGACATGCCCAGATGACTGGAGAATAAGCATACTAGTGCCAATGTTCAGGGACAGAGGGGACATTCATAACTTTGAGCAGTACAGAGGCATCAAACTCCTATCACATTGCATGAAAGTTCTAGAGAGGGTAATTGATAAATGGATGCACAGAGTAGTAGAATATAAGATGGGAGAGGAGCAGTTTGGATTCAGATCAGGATGCAGCACAACTGACCCAATATTTACAGTGAGACAGATAGTTGAGAAGAAGCTAGAGATGAGGAAAGAGTCCAACTGGGCATTTCTAGACATGGAGAAAGCATATGACAAGGTCCCAAGAAAGCTGATCTGGGCAGTACTGCGGTAGTGCAAAGTCCCAGAAACATTGGTAGAATTAGGGCAGGCTATGTACAAGGACCCAATGACTCAAGTATGAACAGTGTTCGGCCTCACAGAGGGGTTCCCAGTTCATGTGGGTGTACATCAGGGTTCATCTTTGAGCCCACTGTTGTTCATACTAGTGAACGACTACATTAGCAAACAGGTTGGAGGGAATTGATCAACAAGGCTGCTGTATGTAGACAATGTGGCATTACAGATAGACTCTGAGTTAGGTTATAACTTTAGTAAAGGAGAGGGGAATGGAATGCAAATCTGAAGGCACACGGGATGCAACTAAGCACAGATAAGACAGTGGTAATGGCAGCAAACTGGGGAAACCAGAAGAAGCTGAGAAATGAGATAGAAGGGAAGATAGTAGAACAAGTTAACAGCTTCAAGTATCTGGGAGGGGTGGTTGAGGAGAAGGGAACTCTGAATGAAGAGGGCAAAGCTAGAATCAGAGGGGCTGCAGCCAACTGGCATAGAGTGTCAGGTGCAGTCTATGACAGAAGAATGCCAAAGAAGCTGAAAAGTAAGGTGTATAAGACATTGGTGTGACCAGTACTACTGTATGGTATAGAAACCTGGACAGTAAAGACAGAGCAGATGAAGAAGCTAGAGGTGATGGAAATGAAGTGCCTGAGAAGGGTAGTAGGGTGCTCTCTGTGGGACAGATGAAGAAATTAAGACATAATAGCAGAAACCCAAGTAGCTCCAATTGCAGAAAAGATCAAAGAGAATAGATTATGGTGGTTTGGGCATGTGCAGAAAAGCAGAAAACAATCTGGTGATGAAGATTTGGGACAGACAGGAAGAAAGTAAGAGGAAACGAGGATGTTCAGCAAAGAGGTGGATGGATTGTGTGAAAGAAGATCTGTGACAGTCAGGCATGAGTGTTGAAGAAAGCAGGAATGTGGCACTGAACTAAGAGATGGCAACAGTTAACATGATTCCTCGACCTCGTGTAGAAAATGGGAAAAAGGGGGCCGATGATGATGATGATGAAACCCCCATGTCACTCATTAGATTTCCATCTGTCTCACAGGTAGGAAACAGGAGATGAAAATAAGGGAAGCTATCACAATAGAGAGACCATTCACCAGTGGAGTCCCCTAGGGTTTGGTGCCGAGATCTCTCCTGCTTGGTATCTACTTCTCTGAATACTAAATGGCTCTGGCTGACTATAACTGCAAGCTAGAAGAAATGATTGAATCTCTAAATTAATCAGGGGTGGCTCGTGGCATTGGACAGCCGGACTGCAGCACCCTCAGCAAGAAAAAAGTACTTTTTACTTTAGTTATTTATTTTTTTACTGTCTCAGTTCAGTTGACTCGTCTTTCAAATTTCTCTGCTTTATGCCGACTGACTCTGCGAGTACGCGCATGCACACTTTGACCACTTCGGGTTGCGGCAGTTTTAAAAAAGAAGTTTTTTTTTCTGTCTTTCTGCTGCAGTCCGGATAGCAAATTAAGGCATCAGTGTGATGCCAAGCAGTCTATGCGGTTTGGAACCGCATAGAATTGCAAGGGGTTCGGACTGCCACGTCCGCAGGCACGTACATGATGTGCTTGGGCTAAATGGCTGCTAATTGGTTGTCGCTCTCTTCCCAGGCTTTATGTGCTGGGAAAAGAGTGAGAAGCAAACAGTTGCAGCCAGTTTCAGTTGTGGACTGAGTGAATCAAGTGAAGATTTCTGGGTTGGCGGCCTATTTAGTTCGCTGTGCTGGATGTTACACAGCAGCTGAAGAAGAAGAAGAAGAAGTAGAGAAGAGTACAGAGAGTTTCTTTTCTTCTTGGTGGTGGTATGTATGTATGACAGAGAGTACATTCATTCAATATGTATATATAATCAATGTCTGACAATATGTTGTGATGTGTGTGTGTATATATAGATATATATATATATATATACTGATACAGTAGGTCACAATTGTAAATCTTAAATTGCACTCTACTGAGAATTTCCTGAATACAGTGGTAAACAAGTTATTCTGTAAAGCTCAAAGATGTGATATTTTTCCCAAAGGAGAAATATATATTTTTAAGTGATTTGGATGATCACAATCTCCTGATACTAAATGCTAAACTACACACATCTTATTGCCGGAGGATACTGACCTCAATTAGTCTGTAAAGCTCCAAGTTGTGACTTCTTTCCTTTTAGAGATATATTTTTTGACTGATACAGTGGATTATAAATCTGAACTAAACTATTAAAGTAGTTTTTTTGCCATGTGACTAAGAGCTTATATTTACGGTGTGGTACTTTGACACATTCTTGTTGAATTTCTTTCACTGTGATCTGTAGTTCCTAGCTGAGTACTCTGAGCTTCTCAGGCTTGTTTCAGAGTTAAAGAATGAGATACAGGTTGTGATGAAAGCTTAAAAATGTGCAACTTAAACAAGTATATCTTCCTGGAAGGATTCCAGTATTTAGCAGTAGTTGTTTACAAAGCAGAAGAAAATTTAGCAGCCCATTTTTTTAAACTTTTTTCCTGTTTGATTGCTAAATAGATGGTTTTGCAAAATGATCACTAAAACCACTTTTCCAGTTGTAAGGGAATGATGGAAGCAGTTCACAGTTCTCACAGCAACTGCCTATGTTTTTATCTGTAAGGAATTGAATGCATGACATTCACAGAATTTATTTTTAATGATGGCTGTCAGATAATTGTACAATACAGGCAACAGAGAAAGCAAATGATGTGCCCATGATACAAATATGGAAAATGAACCAATGTGTATTACATTCTACAACTCTGAGACCTTGAGGATCAGTAGAGAAACAGAATGGGGCATTCAATGTCATGGAGTGCAGTTCTATGAAAGGCCTGTCCACTCTGTGTGAGTGATGTGTGTGCTCCTCCAGCATGACAGTAGCAAAATTCATAAAGCTGAGTGTGATGATAAAAAGTATGTACAACTTTAACCAAACACACACACACACACACACACACACACACACACACACACACACACACACACACACACACATATATGTGTCTGCGTGTGTGTGTGTGTGTGTGTGTGTGTGTGTGTGTGTGTGTGGCTATGTAATATAGCTCTATGTTAGGAAGTTCCTACTGTATTACCCCATTACTGGCTTTGTCCAGGTTTTTTGTCCTAAGGTTGACAGCTATGGCAAGAATTGAATTCACTGAATATGTTTGAGGGCTGTATTCCCTCATTACTGGGTTTGTCCTGGTGTTTTGTGCTAAGATGTTGACAGCTATGGTGAGAACTGAATTCAATAAATGATAGCCATTTAAGTTTCAGTCTTCCTCTCTTTCACAAAGCAGCTGATTTGGCGTAGTGGTATGTTGCCCTGATTCTTTTGCACAGGGACCTTGGCAGTAAAATGTATGGTGGTAACACAGCATTTTATTCTAGCAACTTTCCAAGATTATACAAGCAATGTTTAATGTGTCCCTGGTTTTTGGGATTTTGACCCCCCCCCCAATAAATTTGGCTTTTTCCAGATTTCTTGTGCTGCGAAGTTGAGATGCAGTTTAGTATTGAGTAGATTTTAGAAGGAGCTGAGAGCTGCAGGGGAAGGGAAGTTTAGTGCTACTTATGCTAAGTCAGCTTGCATTGTTAATAGCACAACAGGTTGTGTACTTGCTTTTGACGCAGAAGGTTGTTGGTTCTAGTCCACAAGGGGTGGATGCTGCTGTACTGAAAACGTCAAGATACTAACTATGAGCCTGTTATCAGTTTGCCATCCATTTCCTATCGCAATATTACAAGCTTATAATTTTTAATGTAATATAGGCAATTCATTCCTCAGGGGCATCATACACTTTATTTTTTGATGAAACCATGAAATATAAAGGTGTTTGCTAGCAGCAACCTCTTCATTAGTTACAGATTTATTTAATGTGGAATTATTTAGATGACTTTTTTACTTCAGAGATTGTGCATATTTACTGATAATGGTGGACTGTAGAATTGTGCATATTTACTGATAATGGTGGACTGTAGAATTGTGCATATTTACTGATAATGGTGGACTGTAGAAGTTTGAGTAGACTTTTATGATGGAAATGTTCTGAACTGGGCAGTTTTGTCATTATTGGAGCATGCGTTTTGTTTCATTGTTTACTGGAAAAATGTTCAAAACAATAGGAAGGTGTATCAAAGAGCACATGTATATTTCATATGCAAGGGGCCTATGATTTTAAAACAGCCCAGAATTAATCTTTATCTGCCACTGGTAAAATGTATTTTCTTTGAATGTGGGTTTCAATGCTGTTTCAATGAATGTGAGTTTCAATGGCAGAGAAGTTTTAATGCTAAGTTTGTTTAGCAGATGTCTTAGTGTTCGTTCTGTAAAATGCAAAATAAAGCTTTCAAATGAAGTCCAAATCATCATAGAAGTAAATCAGTATGCACATTAGTGTTTATGGTAAAGGGAGTGAAATAGCCAAGTAATGGATCATTGGAATGGCTGCAGAGGGAGGCTCCATTCGACCATGATTTTGTGAGGGGGAAGGGCGGCAAACTTAGACAGCCACAGCTGAACTTTACCTCCCAACTGTCCAGATTTTCAAAGAATGAATAGATTTTTCCTTCTTATTTTTGGTTTGTTCCTCATAAAATTTGTGATTTTCTGGCAAATCATTTAGGAATTAAGTCACTAAATAATGACACACTGAGTTTCAGACTTCATAACCTTCAGAAAAATGCATGCTAAAGTAAGACCTGTTCTATCAACTGTCTCAGTTTATACAAGAGCAATTTTTAGTACTGTTTATATGTTCCCCCAATATATTTGGCCTTGTCCAGATTTATTGCATTAGCAGGTTGAGAGGTACATGCAAACAAATTGCTTTATAGAATTAGGCATAGCCAAACCTCTCAACTGTCCCTGATTTTGGCTCAAAATGTTGGTCTTCCCCCTAATAATCCCTCCGCAAAATAGCAATGTTGGAAGAAAACATGGAGAGTTTACAATTAAGAAATATAACTGTAATAATCAGAGTTATAGATGACTTTTATTTCAGAAATGCATGTAGATTCTTTAATTTTGTCAGCTGCTCAAGTTAGCAGTACTAATATTAAAGTGTCCTTTCTTTGACAGGTTCCCAGCTGTATTGTGGGGCTATTTTATATTTTTACATCACATTTTTGGTCCATTTTTCATAAAATTGTGTTTTTTTGACAAATTAGTGACAAATCATTAAAGACTGAAGTTAGAAAATAATGACAGACATTTGAGTTTCAGATTTCATACCATTCAGAAATTTCATACTAATGCAAGACCTATTCTACTATCTTTCTAAGTTTATAAGAGCAATATTTAAAAATTGTCCTTATATTTGGGCCTTTGTCGCACTTCTATGTAAGGCTTTGTCCAGATTTCTTGCTCTGAGGTTGAGAGGTATGACAAATGTGTCAGGGCCATCACAGTCAGCCAGAGACATTTCAAATTGTGACATACTTGTTGCACCCCACTCCCCCATGTAGTGACTCTGGATGTGTCGAAGCAAGGCAAGGAGTAGTTATGCAGTGTAAATGTGCAGAGTACCCCCCCCCCCATCCAAGGTAGACACAAGTACTAGAGTGGCTTTTCATCTGTCCTTGATTTTTGCAGAATGGTCTGGTTTCTGTCATATTTTTTGTACTGTTGATTTATGCTTATTACTCAAAGTGCCTGCTGCTCTCTTTCTGTTTCCATATAGAGAATACTTAACTAGATAATGTTTAAGCCTTGGGTATTGAAATGCATATGACAGTATTTGTAATAAAGGACAGGATTACATTATTTTAAGAAGCTCATTACACTTGGAGACTACCAGTCATCTCTGCAGGTTTTACCCATAAACTAAACAGAATGCCAATTGTGTGGTCCATAACCTGTACCGTAATCCTTTTAAGCAATGTATCTTGACCTTATTTCTTGTTTGCTTTTCATTTTTTACTTTGATCATGTTTCCCCATGAAACAAGTATATAGTTGTCAGGCAGCAGGTGTTTTTTGGATAAGAAACATTTTTACAAGTGGGGGCATCAGAGATTTCTACTTTCAGCATGTTGCTTGGTACTTTAATAAAGCTGAATATAAATTATAATTAGATCTGCAGTGCAAGAAGTGGTTTGAGTTGAGTGCTGCTTGTTTTTCTTATACTTGATTTTGACTGGCATTCCATTAATGTATTTAAAAAGTAATTTATTTTTTCATGACTCACAAACTTTTTGTTTCCATCTAGATATTAAGTAAGCTGTCATGCAGCCAATGCATTGAAATATTTTTCTTCTTCTACACTTCATTTTGTCTTGATCGGACTCTCATAATGATGATTTGGCACCCAGGGCAGTGTATTTAGTTAGTTTTTGTGGTTTGGAGCATAGCTCCTCCCCTTTCCAGTTAGCCACACCCCTTCCCATTGACCCCACCCATTCAGATGTCTCCTGCAGCCCCACTTTGATTTGAAGTCACCAGCCTTCACTGAAATTAATTGCCATCCTGCAGGGAAGCTTGTCTCAAACAAACTAGTGGCAAACATGGACAGAGACTAAATAGTAAATAATGCATTACTGTATCCTTTGGGAAGTCATATACCATGGGAAATTACAACACTGACAATATGAACCTATGAGCCGATCCACTTGCTTAGGATTTTGTATGTTATTTGGGTAATGAACTAACTTTTAACCTATTTGTATCCAGTATTGCAAAAAAAAAAAAAAATACTCCAACATTGTGCAATTTATAAGCAAAGATAGAGCTATAGATGTCATTGTACCCCTTTATTCATTCATAATTAGGCCAATCGAGTATAATGTCCTTTTTGGCATGTGTCTATCCAGATGTGTGCACAACTACAATGCCTGCAGAGATAACTTACTAAAAGACTATAAGGCCTAAACATGTTCTACATGGATCAACTTAAACCTTTTCATTATACTCGGTATCTTACAGATTGCTAAGATGTAAGCTCTGTCTGGCATACCAGGCATCCTCTGACCCAATATCAATGAACCTGCTGCACATCAACAAATAAAATAGCATCAGAAATACTCTGTTCAGGGATCTAAATTGCTTCTGTAACATCAGCAGAATGGTTTGAAGGGACAGGTATATCACATAGAGGATACCACTGCCCTGGAATAGATTCCCCATCCACGTAAAACAAAGTTCACCCCTGTCCATATTCAACAGCAACTTGGGTCTGCTGATGAATAATAGAAAATTTACCCTGGGAATGCCCCCTCCTCCATACTACTAATAGACAGAAGCAGCTCCTAAATGCTTTATCCTACACATAAGTCTCCTCAAATTATCTATGGTATGATCCCATTTATTCTTGTTAGGGGTAACATAAATACTGACAATGGGATGGGTAAGGCCGATCTAACACTAAATGGGACAGGTTAATTAAAGAACCAAAAGGGAAATTGGCTAGGCTTAAAATGTCCTACAAGGGCAGCTAGCCTATGACTTACCAATGAATCTACATATATATATATATATATATATATATATATATATATATATATATGGGTTCCTATTAGAAGACCGAAGATGCATTTTTGCGAATGCATCTTGGTCGAACTTAAAAGAAGGAAACAGCAAAATATCGAACTGTCTTTTAAGCAAATTCTTTCCCTGGGAAAGAATTCACTTGGCCGATTAGATACGTTGTCATTTTCGGCACTGTAGTGTTGTCTCGGAGTTGGTATATTTAAGTAGGGGGGGTGTGGGGGTAATGGCACCCCCAGTTAAAGTAATGTTTAAAGTGTTTTGTTTTTTATTTTTTTTTTTGTTGGAACACTGATTTTTTTTTTTCCCTTGGAAAAAAAATCGATGTTCTGACATTTCGACAATGTAACCTTTTGCTTACATAGGGTCGATTAATCACTATTCGCCTTTTTAAGCATTTGGTGATCTAATATATATATGTATATATATATATATATATATATATATATATATATATATATATATATATATATATATATATATATATATATATATATATATATATATATGGATTCATGTCAATACATCGACATGTTAGTACTTCGACAATAACTATAGCGACATGAAATAATCGACAGTTCAAACCGTCGACAAGTGGAATCACCCACTTTAACTTTACCGACAACCCAACAGCACTTTTAAATGGAGTGCTATCTTGGGCCGAGTACTAACATGGGTCAAGATGGGGGCGTGATTTATGTGAGACACCAGTAATCTGGCGTAATCAGCCCCATCTTGAACCATGTTAGTACTGCCCAAGATAGCACTCCATTTAAAAGTGCTGTCGGGTTGTCGTTAAAGTTAAAGTTGGTGATTCCACTTGTCGACGGTTTGAACTGTCGATTATTTTGTGTCGCTATAGTTATATATATATATATATATATATATATATATATATATATATATATATGTATATATATTTTATATATGTATATATATATATATATATATATATATATATATATATATATATATATATATATATATATATATATATATGGGTCTACTTCAGAAGCCTGAAAAAAACAAAAGACTGAATGCCAAAAAATTGATAATTCAAAATACTGAATGATGGAATTTGCCCCTTCTCCGATATTGTGCGATCCTGGAGTTGGTATATATAGTTAGCATTAGCAGAGGGTGTGGGGGAGTGTAAACCTGCACATGAGGAGTGCAGGGGGGCTTGCCCCCTGCATTAAAAATGTGTTCAGTATTTTGAATTTTTAGTGTTTTGGAATTCAGTGTTTTGGTTTGTCAATCTTCTGAAGAAGACCCATATATGTATATATGTGTGTGTGTGTGTGTGTGTGTGTGTGTGTGTGTGTGTGTGTGTGTATATATATATATATATATATATATATATATATATATGTTTACTATCAAAACTTAGAAACTGCATCAGTTAACCAGCATAGAGTGGACTTGCAGTTTCCAAGTTGTCAGAATGTTGACCCAAAATCGATTGACTACACTACAGAGAACGGGCAGCATAGGTCAATAATTTGGGTTCAACATTGTGAAGGTAGGTCATGCTTTAGTGAGGAAGAGGGCATTATCCCATTTCCTCACCGCAGTGCAACTTGGAGTTGATATATTTAATGTGCAGGGAGTGTGGGGGGTGCAGCTCCCCACATGGTGGGTCCAGGGTGGTGTAAACCCCCCCTGCAAAATAGTAGCATGAACATGCCATTGACTGTAGAGTTCAGCGGTATGTTAATGTGCATAGCAGGAGGTGAGTGACGTCACTTCCTGCTATGTCAACTACATTGAACCATGGTGGTAGATGTATTAATTTTATCTTTGGTTTCCTATTTGGAATACATATTAATATATATATATATATATATATATATATATATATATATATATATATATATATATATATATGTGTGTGTGTGTGTGTGTGTGTGTGTGTGTGTGTGCTTGCATGCACGTATGTATATATACAGTGGATATAAAACGTTTACACACCCCTGTTAAAATGCCAGGTTTTTGTGATATAATAAAATGAGACCACAATAAATCATTTCAAAACTTTTCCCACCTTTAAATATGTACAATTCAGGTTATAGGTCACATTAAAGGTGGGAAAAGTTTTGAAATGATTTATTGTGGTCTCATTTTTTATATCATAAAAATTTTAACAGGGGTGTGTAAACTTTTTATATCCACTGTATATATATATATATATATATATATATATATATATATATATACATATATACTCATATAGGTATATATATATATATATATATATATATATATATATATATATATATATATATATATATATATAGGTTTACTATCAATAGCTCAAATTAAAAAAAAAAACAGTACGAAACAACGAAGTGTTGTACCAAAACTGCACCTAAACGAAAAGCCCTAATGTCGAAAAACAGCCATTAATGCCGAAAATGTCGACAATGACATTTTTCGGCATTAACAATGCCTCCCTTACCGCAACTCTCTAATCTCTGCACCTAACTCTGAGATCGGACTACAGTGAGGAAAGGGATGTATTTCCTAACTGCACTGTAGCGCGATCCCTTTACATGAGCAAACGTTATATTTGTGAATGCACAGTCCATTCGCAAATATGCCGTTCGCTCATGTAACCTGCACACATATGAAGTATTCGAACAGCTGTTGTTCGAATACTTCATAGTCATGCAATTGCATGGCAACATTTCAGTAGTAAACTATATATATATATATATATATATATATATATATATATATATATATATGTGTGTGTGTGTGTGTGTGTGTGTGTGTGTGTGTGTGTGTGTGTGTGGATGTATGGATGTCCTACCCCAGATCAAACAGACATGATATCAACATAATTTATGGGTGACAACCCTAGAACTAATTATGTTCTTGATTTGTTGAATTTTTGTTTAGTTAATATTTTATTTTTGTTTTTGATAGTGAAATCAATCTACAAATTTGGGGTACAGCTATGGGGCCATCCTTTTCCCCCATGCATGCAAATTGTTTGATGGGTTTGTATGAATTTGGGTATTTGAATAGAAATTATTTTTTTAAGAAATGTTATTTGTTATTATCGGTTCCGCATAATTGATTTGGACTGTCTTTTGATGGTTTACAAATGGGAAGACATATCTTTTTTGGATATTAATTTACAGTTAAGTGAAAAAAAAAACACGTTATTAACTTCTATTCACAGGAAATTTGATGATGAATGTAGCGCATTTTTGGTTGGTAGCAGTTGCCACCCACTACATACTATTGCCTCCCTTCCATATGGTGAATGTTTGAGACTGAGAATGTTATGTAATAGTGATGAAGTATTTTATAATGAGGTTCAAAAAATGTGCCATATGTTTGTTTCCAGGGGCTACAGGGAGAATTTAGTTAAGGAAGCTGTGGATAAGGCCATTGTTAGTTTTGATAGAAATAACTTTAATCATGTTTATCATTCGAACAGGATGCATTATAATTCTTGTGATAGAAATTCTGATTGTATTTATTTTGTAACTCCATATAGTGCCTTTAATGCTATAGTGATTGATTTGATTAAATATTATTGGAATTTTATACTTAAATTTAGAGATTTAATTGATATCATTCCGTCATACGTTAATATTTCTTATAGACGAGGAAGAAATGTGGGTGACATGCTTGTACATAGTCGCTTTCAATGGCCCAATTCTAGTGTTACTAATGACATTTGCAGCTATGTTATTAGAACTTTTTCAACTCGCAATGGTCAGTTGTATTCTCCTTCTGATAAATTTAATTGTGATACAAAAACATCTATTATGCTCCTCTCTGCAGTGCCCCTGCAAAGTATATATAAAATTGAAAAAAAGTAAATTAAAATAAATTAGCACATATCATCAGAACATCAGAAATTGTAAGGAAGAAGACAGTCCACTGTAATTTTATGGAAGTATGGAAGTTCATTCCATCTGGTTTAAATATTTACTATTTTACTATTTTGGAATCCATAATTTTAATTTGTTCAGACAGGATGTTAGTTAAGAAGTTATTATATAAGGAAAGTATTTTTATACTTAACTATGGCACTTTACACCCTCAGGGATTTAATCTTGAATGCAACTGGTGGCTGTTAATTTAAAAAATATATATATTTTTTTATTTTTTATTATTTTTTTAGTTTTTGTTTTTATTTATTTATTTATATTTGTTGACCGGGAGTGTCCAACTGGACATAGGTCCATCTTCAGCGGAGGCCCGGGGAGAAAAGCTCCACAGTTAAAATAAACAGACAGTAGTTACATTGGATTACATAGCAATTAACAATTTACATAGCAATTACTTACAACATATTTACAGATGAAGAACATAGTATATCAGTAGACAACTAGAATCTTTATCTGTGAAGTACATAACAGACATTAACAAATGCTACAAGAAGAAGTTCCTGCTGTATAATAAGTACTGGCTTATGAGTATCTGAGATTGCTATAATCAAGGTAGTTAGTGGAGTGGAAAGAAAGGTAGTGTTTGGATGGAGTGGGTGATATTAAAGTGGGAGTTGCAAGGGCATAGCCAGCATGTTTTTAGGTGCATTTTTAGTAAAGTTTTGAAGTGAGTGCATGATTGTATGGAGATAATTGTGGGTGGAAGGGAGTTCCATAATTTGGCTATGGTGCAAGAGAATAGTGCTTCACCAGTAGAGTTATTGGCTTTAGTGATCTGCAAGTGATTTTTGTTGCTGGATCTTAGTGGTCTGGTGGTGTGATAGGTTTGGAGTAGATTCTAGAGGGATGGGACATTTAGTGGATGGTTTACTAGTTTGTGGGTGAGTGAGAGTTGATACCAGTGAAGGAGGTGAGGGAGTTCAAGCCAGCCCAGGTCAGCAAGTGAGAGACAGTGGTGACTATAGTAGGATGCCCCTGTGGTGAATTTGGCAATTTTGTTGTAGCAGGTCTCTAGCTTGTTTAAATCGCATTGCCTTAGGTTGGTATATATTGGAGAGGCATAAAGTAGGGTGGAGATAAGGTGGGAATTTGCTATTGAAATCTTTGCTGCTTTGGTGAGAAGTTGCTTATTTCTGTATAGCGCTCCTAGTTTTTTATGGACTTTTTATGGTAATGGATATGTGAATGTCAAATTTTAGTTTATTGTCTATTTCCACTCCTAGCAATTTGGTGTGTTCAGTTGGGTATATAGTGGTGTTGTCTTTTGCTGTGATGTTAAAGTGAGAGTTGTTTTGAGTATGTTTGGTGGGTTGGAAGATGAGTAGTTTAGTTTTGTTTGGGTTGAGTATTAATTGGGCATCGGATAACCAAGTTTCAACAGAGGAAAAGGCTTCCTGTGTGACTTTTTGCAGTTTGGGCAGGGACCGGGCTGAGCAGATGATGGTTGAGTCATCTGCGTATTGTATGAGTGTGCCATGTTTGGTGGCAGAGGCTAGATTATTGGTGAAAACAGAGTAGAGTAGGGGTCCAAGGATGGATCCTTGGGGAACCCCTGTGGAGACAGGTAGTAGGGGAGATATGTCATTCTGCCATACAATGGATTGTTGGCGGTCAGACAGGTAACTCTGAAACCAGTTGGTGACTGATTGTGAGAAGGATAGGTTATTGAGGACAGAGATAAGTTGTTTGTGTGGGACCATGTCAAATGCTCTAGATAGGTCTAGGAAAGTAGCAGAGGAGAGATAGCCATTGTTTTTATGCTGAAGGATAGTGTTAGTAAAGGAGAGTAAGGCAGTGGTGGTGCTATGGTTTGGTCGGAAACCATGCTGAGTATTGGAAAGGAGGTTGTTAGTAAGGAGGTAGTCTGACACCTGAGTGTGTATGCATCTCTCTAGTATTTTGGAGAGTGGAGAGAGAATAGCTATGGGGTGGTAATTGGTTAGTTCTGTGGCGGGTCCGCCTTTGTGGAGGGGTATTATATGTGATACTTTCCAGTGTGGGAATGTAACTTTCTGACAGAGATCGGTTAATCAAGATGGATACTGGGTAGGCCAGAGCATCAGCTGCGATTTATAGGTATTCACTTGGGAGGTTGTCTGCTGCTAATCTGGTGGGTTTAAGTTTAGTGAAGAGTTTTTTTATGTTGAAGGTAGGTACAGAAGAAAAAGAGAAGGCAGTGGGGAGATTACTAGTTGAAGATGTGGGTTGGAGGGGAGGGGGGTTGTGTTGTTTAGCTATTGATAGTATGGTTTGTGTGAAGTGTGTGTTGAATGAGGTAGTAATATTTTCTGAGGAGTGAGGGATGTTAGGAGGAGGGGTACTGACTTTACCTGGGTGGAGGATGGAGTTTATGGAGGACCAGAATTGTTTGGGACTGTGTTGGGAGGAGTCTAGGGCAGACTGGTAGTATTGGAATTTGTCCTGTTTTATTAGCTTTTTGACTCTATTCCGTAGTTCTAGGAATTTCTGCCTAGTTGGTGGGGTTTTGGTTTTGCACCAGTGCTCCCAGGCTTTATCCCTGTTTTTCATTTCTGACTTAGTGGTTTTCTGTAGCCATGGGGAGGGTTGTGCTTTGATTCTGGAAAGTCTTATGGGGACTTGGTAATTAAGGATGCTCAGGAAGGTAGCATTAAAAAATTCAACTGCATCATCAAGACTGAGGTACTTTAGATGATGCCAGTTACATTCTTTGAGGTATGAGATGAATGTGAGTGGGTTAAAGTTTAGTTTTTTACATATTTGACGGTAGATGACAGGTTTAGCTTGGTATAGGTATTTTTTGAGTAGGAATGTTGGGGAGTGATCACTGAGGCTATCTGATAAGCAGCCTGTTATATATGACTGGGGGCTCTTACTGACTAGTATCCAGTCCAGGGTAGTGTGCTTGCTGGAGTTTTTATTTATCCTGGTTGGCGACTGGACTAGTTGGGTGAAGCCATGAAGGCTTACATGATGGGTTGGATAGTTGCCAGAACAGGATTGCCAGTCAATATTGAAATCACCTAAAATTATAGTTTCTTGGGGGAGATGGTGGGAAGACCAGCTGAGGAGGTTTTCTAGTGGAGGGATGTTTTGGCCAGGTGGGCAGTAGCATCCAATTATGTTGATGGTTTTGTTGTGGTTTATTTTGAGGTTGGTATATATTATTTATTCATTGCCTGTTTGTGGAACTGATGATTTTAAGATCTGGATGTTTAGATGTTGTTTAAATATTATAGCTACACCACCTCCTTTCTTGATTAGCCAGTCTACTCTTAGTATGCCATAACCTGTAGGGAGTATTTCCTCACTGGTAATATGAGGTTTTAGCCAGGTTTCTGTCAGGATGACTATATCTGGGGAGTACAAGTCTATGGTGGCATGGAGTTCATGGACTTTGTTGGATATACTTCTAATATTTATCAGGAAGTCACTTAACAAATGTTAATTGTTTGATTATAAATTATTTAATTGAATGGTTATTTTATTGGGAGGTGTATTTATGCTGGAAGTGAGGGGTTTGACTTTTTACCCTTTGAAATTTTTTACCGAGGCTCTGAGATTCTAATAAATTTTTGTGTGTTGGTAGCTGCCAGTTGTTTTTTCTTCTTTTGGGATTTGCATTGTTGTTATTTTATGATATCATCACCTGACTGGTCAATACCATCTGGTCAATGCAAACAGATGGCTGACTGGTGTGTGAGATTAACAATCTCTGGGTAGGGGAATATTCCTTTTCCTCAGGGACTGTACAATCTCAGAGTCTGCATATATAAATAGGATTGCGTCTGTTTGACTGGGTATAGGGCATTCATATTTATACATGCACACACACACACACACACACACACACACACACACACACACACACACACACACACATATATATATATACACACACACACACACACACACACACACACACACACACACACACACACACACACACACACACACACACACACACACACACACACACACAGACACACACACATACCACATATATATATATATATATACATATATATATATATATATATATATATATATATATATATATGTGTATCGGTCTACTTTGAATGATCGAAACTTCAAAACTTCGAATATCATATGGCGGGGACCACATGATCGATGTTTTAAAACTTCAAATATTCAAAAAATAAAAAAAACAAATTAATACATATTTATGCAGAGGTGCAAGCCCCCCCTGCAGCCCCACAACCCCCGCTATTAAAATTTACTCACTCCAAGATCGCACTACAGTGAGGAAAAGGGAATATTCCCATTCCATGCTGTATGGAGATCTCTGTTTAAGTGTTTGAAGCTTTAAACCTTCAATCATATGGTTTCGGCCATATGAAATTCGAAGTTCTGAAACTTTGATCACTTAAATGGGACCCATATATATCTATATATATATATATATCTATATATATATATATATATATATATATATATATATATATATATATATATATATAATTCTATATGTGTGTGTATATGTATATGTGGGTCTGCTTCAAATGAGCAAAGACCCACTTACCTGAATCAGAAATGAACGAGATGACAACACCGAACTTTCACTTAAATGACTACTCATATCATCGATAATTTGCCCAATGAAAGTAGGCCGTCGGCCTACATTCAGAAGTTTGCCCTTTTCCCCACTATAGTGCAGTCTCGGTGTTGGTAAATTTAGCTAGGGGGTGTGTAGGTGCGAAATGCTTTGGTGTGATTTTTTGTGAGAGTTGGCCGACTGTCTCCTTTCCCCAGGAAAATTATTGGTGGTATGAGGAGTCATTTAAGTGAAAGTTCGATGATGTCATCTTATTCATTTGGATTCGGGTAAGTGGGTCTTCGCTCATTTGAAGTAGACATGTATATGTATATGTATAGATATAAGTCTCTGAATATACTGTATATACACACAAGATATAGATGTAGATTTATAGATTTGTAGATTTATGTCTGTATCAAGCAAGAACAATGTGTTACCATCTAAGGTGACTTTGTTTCAAAAGTTCTGTAAAAGAAAATATAGCAAAATACTGCTCCATAAGTAACAGCAGTACTAGGCTTGTAATAACTGTTACTGCAATAGAAATAATGCATAAAAGCATGCCTGTATAACCTATTTGAAATTCTGACTGTTACAAGTATATAATGTGTGTCCTGTCACTATGCTGCTACAAAACTTGTCAAATGCACTATTGTGAACAAGGTAAAATAAATGCACAGTATGCTGGATTAAGGAAGGGTGATTACATTACTTGAGGTGCTATAAATAGCTCCAGCAGTGAAGGGTGTTAACTCAAAGACTCAAAAGAAGCTAATACTTCTCTGACAGGAAGGGCTCTGAGATGCTGATACTGAATACTGCCAAAAGTCTCCAGTTTATTATCTCCCTCTCTTTCTTTCTCTCTCTCTGTGACTCTGGCTGCCTCGGTGGTAACATGGATTCTTTTATATGCCCCATCTACCATAATAGCTACCACCAGTAGAACAACTTCATTTGGTTCAACACTTAAAAGTTTTTTTTTATTTTTTATTTCATTACTCCTACAAGTGCCAGGATCCCTTTATTAATTAACATTTCTTTGATCGCTGTAGTAATGCTATGGTATATTTTTTGGCAAACATTTGAACTCTTATCTGAGTAGACTGCACTTTGTTCCATGCTTCTTCAGCTTCCTTTTGTTTCAGTCATGTTGCAATCGTTATACTTGAGAACATAGTTTTCTTGACATTCGAATGCTAGCTTATTTTCATAGTCATTATCCTTTATATCTCAGTCTTGATTATTCTATTTGTTTCATTTGTAGGTGCATTTCTTTCATTTGTAGGCTCATTGTTTGTTTCTTTAGGTTTCTGTGATTTTGCATAATCATCTCACATGTAGAACCAGGCATAAGAATGACAAGTTAGCAAATCCCTTTTGTAACAGATTTCGAACACTGCTTTTCTCTTTGCTAATTCTTTTAATTTGTGTTTCCAACACACACCACTACAACAGATTTTTTTCAGTGGTACATTTGCAGCACATGCTCCTTTCGGAACCCACCCCACTATAGCACTGAAAAGCCTAAGTTGGTTAGAAATGACACATCAGCTAACATATCCATCTGCCTGTCCAGTAATAAAAAAACATTATACACAGCTATGTTCCCTGTCTGTAACTTTGATCCAGTGACCAAAAAATCCTGCTGTCTACAAACCTAGTAAATCTGCCTGGCATTGTCTGTGCTCCTTGGCTGTATCCATCAGGTATATACCCTCCCTCCCAACTATCTTTCAGCACCACTCTGACAGGCTTCCTAGCTAAACTCTGGCTCTGTTCTTGCTCAAAATCAGGATAAATTATATCCCTAAATGTGAACGAAGTACCTATTCATTCCTTATACCTCCTTACTTTCTTTTAATCACTTACTTCCTTACTGCTATCCATTTCTCTTCCCTGACTTTCTAAATATCTCAAAGTCAAAAAGGCAGCCAGCACCCAGAATGAAAGTATCTATTAACCATTTATTCATGTGTTCTCACCCAAACAAACAGACCGGTTTCGGCACACAGCCTTCTTAAGTGCCAGCAAGACATTCCATCAACTGACTTAATATAGCCATGGAATAATTAGCTAATAAGAAAATAGGTGAGGATAATTATCCATTTAAAGGTATCAAACCAGAAAAATAAAACTGAACCCTAAAGTCAAAAATGGTTACATAAACATAATGAGAACAGAAAACTTAATCATATCTAGATATTTTTATATATTAAACTGTAAAAATATGCTAACCTGATTAAACAACTTGTGAATATATATCATTTTATCAATAATCATTAAGACCTGGGTTAAATAACCCCCCCCAAGTCTAATAATCCAGGCCTTTTCTTTGCTGTTAAGCATATCGTGCCATCCATATTTATTAATATTGTCACTCGTGATGGCATCGATAATTTGAAACTGAAACTTTGCACTGGTATGAGACAATACATGTTTATATAAAGCACTAGATGGATGTTTGTTCCTGATGTCACTAAGATGTTCTGGCATCCTGATTCTCAGCGGTCTTGAGATCTGCCCAATATAAAAGGCAGAACAGGAGCAGGTGGCAAGATATATGACCCAATTGGTTCCACAATTGCCAAAACATCTAATCTCAAAAATTTTTGTTGTATTCCTGCTGGAGAATTCTTTAGATTCCCTCATATAAACACAAAATGAACAATGACCACAGGGAAAGGAATCCTTTAATTGGTAACCAAAAGTGTGAGTTGTATACCACCCATATTTCTTTGTCTTCCTTTTTTATGTAAATTCAGATATTATCCCAAGGTACGACCTCTCCTATATGAAAACTGACAATCCGAGGCAAGAATATTGGCTAAAGCTGGATTAGCTAGTAAAATATTCCAATTACTTTTACTCACATTTTTAATAACATTAATGTTCCTACCAAATGTGGTCACAAATCTAATGGGCACCACACTTGTGTTGTTTTTTTTTTTGTAACTAAGCAGCTCATTTCTATTGAATTGTTCCGCCCAATTATATGCTGACATAATATGACCCAATTTGTAACCTCTAGCCTTAAATCTGTTCTTTAAATCATGCTGATAGTGTTCATAACTTGCCTGATTGGAGCATCTCCTTTTAATTCTCAAAAATTGAGATTTGGGAATGTTTCTTATGATATGTTTTGGGTGTAAACTATTGGCATCCAATAGGGTATTATATTGTGGGTATTTCCTGAAAATTTTCATGTGAAGTGTATGATCAATATTCCTAGTGATAAAGACATCTAAGTATTGAATTTCACTATATTGCATATTGAGAGTGAATTCAATACCCCACTTGTTGTCATTTAGGTATTGAACGAAGTCCAATAGATATTCCTGATCAGACCTCCAAACGAGCCAGCAATCGTCAAGGTACCTGTGCCAGATGTCCAATTCCTCTATGCAAATATCATGCCTTATCATAGATAAGCTGTTCCTCCAAGAACCCCAAAAATAGGTCAGCATATATTGGTGCAAATGATGCCCCCATTGCTGTACCTTGTACTTGCCAATAACAATCCTGATGAAAATAGAAAACATTCTTGGTTAGTACCTGTTCCA
This sequence comes from Protopterus annectens, assembly GCF_019279795.1. Lineage (NCBI taxonomy): Eukaryota > Metazoa > Chordata > Ceratodontiformes > Protopteridae > Protopterus > Protopterus annectens. The sequence continues at coordinate 1,122,968,210 of NC_056732.1, forward strand.
CCATGCAAAGTATCAGAGTATTAAAACCCTGTGAATAAAGATTACCCTTGGCCAACCAATATTCAATGGCCTGTAATCTGGCCCAATGTGGAATATTCGTATATAATGATTTAACATCAAGGGTGCACATCTACCAGCCGGGCTCAAGTTGGGAGTATGCCACAATTTGTAAAAATTCAGTTGTGTCTTTCAACCTGGATCTAACTAAACTCAAAAGAGGTTGTAGATGTAGAGTCAAGAATTCTGAAAGTGGTTCTGTTAAAGAGTCCCTGCCTGAAACAATAGGTCTACAAGGTGGTTTAGTTAGATTTTTATGAATTTTGGGCAATAAATAAAAAGTTTGTCTATGTGGATCAATCACTGTTAGCTGTTTCTGGGTGTTTTTATCAATAATTCCCTCTTCAACAGCTAAGTCCAGAAATTCATCTATCTCCTGTTTAAACCTATTGGTGGGGTCTAAGTGCATAGGCATATAATTCTTATTATTCCGTAACTGTGTTTGTGCCTAAGAAACATATTGTTCCATATCCATTACCTCCGCAGCACCTCCCTTATCTGCTGTGGTAATAACAATATTGGGATTGTCCCTCAAATCCTTTACTGCCCGGAATTCTGACTCCGATAGATTGTTACCCAGTATGAATGATACCTCTTGTTTAAAGTGTAGGTCCCTGATGACTTTGTCTTGAAAAATGGTGACATGTTTATCCATTGGTGGCTGGAAAGTGGATTTTCGAAAATGAAAATCAGTAGATCTTTGAGAATTATCTTTATCCCCAAAAAACAATTTCAAGTTAAGTAGACGACAAAATGACAACACATCCTGTACAAAATTATATTCATTAACAAAAAAGCCAGGAACAAAAGATAACATTTTGTCAAGTACCTTTAATTGTGTTTCAGTCAATGACACAGAGGAAATATTATGTACATTTTGGTAAGCATTTATTTCTGTATCTGTACATCCAGTAATGTTTCCAGATTCTTGACTGTATCTGTGCCTATGTTTTCTACCCACCCCCGTGTTGCTTAACCCTAAAGGGTGATCCATACTTCTTCTTTTCTTATGCTCTGTGGACTCTTGAATGAGTACATGTTCAGGTTCTGTGGTGGAGGATTCCTCCCCTGACATACTGCTGAAATCTGTCTTGGACCTTTTCAGTATAGACCTTGGTCTCTTTTTCCTAAATCTCGTTTGTCCTGAATCCCCCTCCCTGAACCTCACATATTTTTTAGTTCCAAATGGTTTCCCCTCGGCATAATCTGCCACATCCCTCTGAAATGTGTGTATTTTTTTATTTTTTAATGTTTGTTCCAAAGAAAGTAGTTCTTTGGAGAGCTTAGATAAACATGAGTTGTAAACTGTTTGTCCCTCAAAGGGTTTAATATTTTCGCATAGTATTTTAATATCTACAACATTAGTGTCAATAATTCTCTCATAAAAAGAAGTTAAAATCTCAACAAAAGCCATTGTTACTGTGTGTTGGGCTTTCCCCCATTCCTCATTCAATTGTTCATCTGGATTGTTAACAAATGGTTGAGTTTTAATTCTAAGTCCTCTTGGTGTTATATTTTTGGCCTTACCTTAAATGCCAAACATTGCTTCTGAGTTGAGTCATACTTTGGGTCAATTTAAAAAAAACAATCCCTGCAGGAATCCCTTGGATCTTTCACTGTATCATCACGTATACAAATGCTTTCCTCACTAATACCAAAAATCTGAACATCATCCTTATCTGAGGATAACCACTGTAGTATACATTGTTGTCTATACAACGTTTATATAAAGTGTAGCGTTTATAATAAATTGGATAGTGCAAACAAAAATGTCCATACACCAATGTTATGTCTATAACAGAAGGGAGCAAATGACCCACTGCACCAGACAGTGTGTAAAAACTTGCCAATAATCAAATATATTAAGAATCCCAATAACATACAGCCAGTAGGGTTTTGGATATTTTCCACCTATAATTTGTCCAAAAATTCCCACTAATCTAGTGGTCTAAAAAAGTTATGCACACTTGCCCTTAGTCATTCCTATGACTATTAAGCCCCACAAACAATTTATGAGCAGCTATACTGTAATAACCTCCTGCAATAAATGCCAATGCTTCGCTACTGTAGATCATCACAAAGAAAATATATATATATGTATATAGTTTAGTGCTTTTCCTATATATATATATATATATATATATATATATATATATAGTACGCTTCAAACATCATAACCATCCACAAAAGATATCAACCGTCACTCATTAAATATGAAAAACACAATATCTGACAATAAACGTCTTCACATTGTCAGTTTCCATTATCAAACATATGTAACTGCTTGATCCACATTCGACCCCTAAGGGCCCAGTAAGTTCAAATTAACAATCCGAGCACAAGTGCATAACCACTCAACCATAGATTACCCCCCCCAAAAAAGAGGCTGCATGCATATATGTAACATGTACAAAAATCAATAAGGGTCCAATAAACCCCAAAAAAGCCGCCAATTAGTAAGTTACTATCTTTGTAGCTAATGTCTTGCTCCCCCTATATCAAGACCGAGTCAAATAAACACAGAATAGGCAAAAATGTACATTCGAAGAGAAAATGAAAAAGTTATGACATTATGAGTATAAAAACATAACATTAGAAGTGGCCAACGTAAAGACACATATTATTCATGTATATCAATCACATCACACTAGTATCAGTGAGTCCTTATCATCAGACCCCAGGAAAAACATGAAAACATAGTTTATAACCAACCTAATTTGTTCAACTAAAAGTCCAGAGACCAACAAAAATGAAAGACACTTTAAAGTCCTTGTTTAGTGTTAACAGGAAAATGCAATCTCAAGTTGTAACAGCAGAATAAATCCCTGTTAACAGTATCTGTAAAACTGTGATTTTTTTACGTTAGCAATAGTCATAAGAAAGCCCAAAAATAACGGCCCAGAATTGTTCCTTCATATACCCTGAAGTCATAAAATTCCATATTCAATCTTGACAAAGAAATATAGTCCCAAATAATGACAGCGAAATATGTTGTTTTGTAGAATATTGGCAACCCAATAATCGCTTTACAGTCATACAGTTATGGGGAAGCCCAAAACAGATGATACGAGATGCTAGGCCCAAAAAACATTCGCTCACTTGCCCCAAAATCGGTTGAGAAATAATACAGAGATGTAGTTGCATATACAAAATCTGTCCCTGTATCGTTGGTAACCACAAAAGACAGTTTTAATTCTCACCAGTGATGTAATACACAGTAGTGGCCCCCATTAAACCAAATGGCTGCTTACGATGTCTCGCTCACACAAAGCATAGTCTGTGTTTAAATAACCAGGATAACTGCTTTCCAGAAATGAAAATCCATCCCAAAATGAAAAATAAAACAGCGAATAATCCTCACCAAAACGATATTAGGTCAGAACTTCAAACCACACATGTATTCATTCAAGAGCCCCCAGCGAGAATGAACCAAACTGACGCAATCCAAAAAAAGAACTCGCTTGACAGGCAGGTGCACAGCCAAAATAGATAACTCAAAGTCAAAAAGGCAGCCAGCACCCAGAATGAAAATATCCATTAACCATTTATTCATGTGTTCTGACATAAACAAACAGACCGGTTTCGGCACACAGCCTTCTTCAGTGATAGCAAGACATTCCATCAACTGACTTAATATAGCTATGGAATAATTGGCTAATAAGAAAATAGGTGAGGATAATTATCCATTTAAAGGTATCAAACCAGAAAAATAAAACTGAACCCTAAAGTCAAAAATTGTTACATAAACATAATGAGAACAGAAAACTTAATCTTATCTAGATATCTTGATATATTAAACTGCAAAAATATGCTAACCTGATTAAACAACTTGTGAATATATATCATTTTATAAATGATCATTAAGACCCTGCACATTAAATATATCAACTCCAAGTCTAATAATCCAGACGTTTTCTTTGCTGTTAAGCATATCATGCCTTCCAAAGTACCTATTCATTCCTTATACCTCCTTACTTTCTTTTAATCACTTACTTCCTTACTGCTATCCATTTCTCTTCCCTGACTTTCTCTCTAAATATACCATAAGCCTGTTTTTCTCTCACTTCGTATTGCAGTTTCTATTTGTATAGACTAACTTACCTTTAATTTCTCTACAGACTGTCTACAATTTCACTAAATATTAAATGATTGTCATATACCTTGTCTAATTTGTTACAATTATTTAAAATGCAGATGTTCTTGTTTTATTTTTGAAAATTGTGAAATTATTGTTCTTACAATGTTTTATAATAATTTGGACCGTTTATCCCCAAGCCTTCGCTGAAAGTAAGTTTTTACCCAGTCAGACTTTCCCAGTAAACAAATGTCAATAAACAATTAAAATAAATGAATCTTCACTGACTTAGCTTTTCTAGCTTCAGGATGAATTTCTATGAGTACTGTTGCACCAGGCACCTCAGGGAAACATGCAATCCCATAGAAGGCAGTCATGGTTCTGGTTCCATCCTGCAGTGGCACTGACAGATTACTGAGTCACACATGCCAAGAGAATGTCAAGGAAGTACTAAAGTATCCTTGAGTCAGAAGCCTGAGAGATACCCAGTGTGTCCCCAATCTGTCTATGGAAGGTCATGTGTATAGTAAGGGCTATACATAACTTAATATCCCCAGATATAGGAAGGCCATGCTTCCCTCCCAGTTCCCATCTCTGAGCCATATAAACTCACTAAAGACCTTACAGTATCCCTGCCCACTCTAAATCAATCAGGAATTTCTTGATTATCAAAGTTTTAATGGGTTATATCTTTGCCTTCTTGGTTGACAAGGACAATTTGATGCATGTGGTTTAGGTTCAGTCAAGACATGCACCTCTCACGAGAAATAGCTAGCCTTGCAGAAACAGCAAGCATCTTCACCAACTGCAAAGTAGATATAAAAGGCAAGATTACACCTTTTGTAACATCTCTGTGCACATTACTGAACCACATCAGGATATGCCTATGAATCACAAACAAGCAAGACTAGGGGTCATTGGCATAAGATATACTAAATCATTTCTTATTTGAGTCTAATTAAGTCATAATTGAATTCCAGCTTATGTTTGAAGGGATTATCATTGGTCTCCCAGCGTCCATTCGTCTTTTATACTTCATTGAAGCACATCTGACCTTTGTGAATCATACTGGAGTTGTGCTTAGCCCTGACTTGCACCGATAGCCTTTATACCTAAGCATACTTTCTGTTAATACCGCCCATAATCTCCTTTTTTCTATGTAACTATTCCAGCAATTCTTCATTATATTCAACAGTAGTTTTGAGAATTAATGTATTCATTTTCACCATGGAACACTATTTTATACATTTCATCATATTCTAGCCTGTTTGAAACAATTACTTTTCCTCCTTTGTTTGACTCACTTACTATTAAAAATTGCTTCCTGATCTGATCCTTAAACACTTAAAAGGAATGTTTTCCTGCTTAGTTAAACCCTTTTACATAAAATAACTAATTTACTTTTGCATACCATCTCATATATATTAACATTAAATATATTAGGAGAAAATATACTAACCTTTTTAAATCATAGTAATTTACTACATTCAAAGCTTTTTATTTATTTATTTTTTATTATTTTACATTTGTTGACCGAGAGTAGTCCGACTGAGCTGCAAATAGCCCTTTTTCAGAGGATGCCCAGGGAGAAAAGCTCCAGAGAACATTATTCATTTATTATTTATTTATTTTATTTTATTTTATGTTTACCAGGAGTTTACACTGGGCCTAAATGAGCCCGTTTTCAGTGGAGGCCTGGGGAGAAAAACTCCAGTAGACATAAGTACAATATAACAGTAAAACTAACATAAGTACAATATAATAGTAAAATTAACATCAATACAACAGTAAAACTGACAAACAACAAAGTCAAAATTGGAGTGAGAAATACTATTAGATAACAGCAAGTTAATATTCCTTATCTATCTGGTAAAGACATTTGGTAATCTTAAATGGGTCATAGTGTAGTATGAAGTATAAGGAAGGAAGAGGTAAAATAGATGACTGTGAGTATTTAAGAGGAGAATGTGAGTAGAATATCGTCAATAAGTTAGAGTGTAGAAAGGAATAGAGGAGGATTTTTGTGTGGCAGGTGTGAGAGGTAGAATGTGAGATGAGTAAGAGAGTGACAGTAGTGGGGGAAGATAGGTGGATGGATAGTGAAGATGGGCGAGATAGTAGTAGCAGTGGGGGATCAGGTTATATGGGGGTGTGGAGCAGGAGCATTGTCAGTGGGTAGTTAGAGATGTAGGGTATTTTTGAAGGAGATAGCATCAGTGGTGGCTTTGAGTTGTGATGGGAGTGAATTCCAGAGTTTGGCAATGTAGAAGGAATAGAGAGCCTGACCAACGGGGAGTTTGGTTTTTTGAACGACTAGTAGGGTCTCCTTGTTTGACCTGAGAGGTCTGTTTGGGTGGTATTGAGTTAGTGATGAGGAAAGAGCTGGACGGTTGAGAGGTTTATAGATTATTTTGTGGGCTATGGTGAGCTGTTGATATGTGAGGTATTGTGGTAATTCAAGCCATTTTAGTGTGTGAAGAGAGGAACAGTGGTGGGAGGAGTAGGTGGCACTGGTTGTGAATCTTGCAATTTTGTTATAACAGGTTTCCATTTTGGTTTTTAGACATGTGCGAATGTTTGTGAGTAAGGGGGCACCATATAATAATGTTGATAGTAGAAATGTAGAGGCCAGGGTTTGTTTGTTGGTGGGGCTTAGGAAGTGTTTATGTCTGTATAGAGTTCCTAGCTTTTGGTGTTTTTTTATGTTGTTGTGGATATGATGATTGAAAGTTAAGCCTTCATCAATAGTAACACCTAACAGTTTTTTATCTGGGATGACTTCTAAGGTGGTTTTGTTGAGTGAGTAGATTTTGAAGTCGGGTTTGTTTATTGTGATGTTTTTTTTTGGAGTGAAGAAAAGAAGTTTGATTTTGTTTGGGCTGAGTGCAAGATGGTTAGTGGACATCCAGTTTTCAATGGAAAAGAATGCTTGCTGAGTGTGTGTGAGTAGTTTGGGTGTGGTTGTGGTGGTGAAGATTATAGTTGGGTCATTTGCATATTGAATAACAGAGTTGTTGGGGACACAAGAGTGAAAGTCATTGATAAAAATACTGAAAAAAGGGGGACCTAATATGGATCCTTGAGGCACGCCAGTGGGAGTGTCTAGGAATGGTGAGGTAGAGGCATCCTATCTAGTCGATTGCTTTCTGTTGGATAGGTATTTGGAAAACCAGAGTAAAGTTGGTGGCGATATACCCAGTGTGGAAAGCTTGGAGAGGAGAAGGGAGTGACAGATAGTGTTGAATGCCTTAGAGAGATCAAGAAAGAGGGATAAGATAAGTTTTCCTTTACTGCAAGCTTGGTTAACAGTGTTTGTGAATGATAGTAGAGCAGTGATAGTACTGTAGGCAGGTCTGAAACCATGTTGATAGGAGGAAAGAAGATTGTTGTGTAGTAGATATTGCTGGAGCTGGTAGTATATGCATTTTCCTAGGATCTTGGAAATGGGGAAAAGTATAGCGACTGGGTGGAAGTTAGAGGTGTCAGAGTTGTTACCACCTTTATGCAGGGGAAGAATGTATGCTTTCTTCCAGATGGTGGGTATGTAGGATTCCTGGATTGATTTATTTAAGAGTAGACTGACTGGGTAGGATATGACTGTAGCTGATATTTTAAGGTATTCAGGGGGTAGGTTGTTGGGGGTATTGCTTCCTGGCTTTAGTTTAAGAAGGAGCCTGGTTATAGTAGAGGTAGGGATGGGGGAGAGAGAAAATGTTTTAGTGGGAGGCTTTGTAGGTTGGTTATTATTGGGGTAGTGATTAGGTTGACACAGTGGAGGTGGGAAGGAGGCAGTAAGGTTTGCGATAGTTTCTGTAAAGTATGAGTTGAAGATAGAAGCAATTTCTAATGGTGTTTTGTCTGGGTATGAACAGGGGTTACTTTTTGTACCAGGGTTTAATAATGAGGAGATTGAGGTCCAGAATTGTTGTGGATTTTGCTTATAATTATGCTGTAGTTTAATGTAGTGATCTTTTTTATCATTTATGATTAGGCATTTTACTTTGTGGTGGAGCTGCTTGTACAGTTGCAGGTCAGTGAGATTTGTAGTTCTTTGCCATTTTTTCCAGGCTTTGTCTAGAGTGAGCATAGCCTGTCTGGTACTTTTGCTAAGCCAGATGGTGTATTTTGATTTGACTCTTTTGGGATGGAGAGGGTCATGGCTGTCTAGGATGTTTAGGAAGGCTGAATTAAAAAATTCAACTGCTTCATCTAGTGGGAGGGTTTTTAGTATATACCAGTTAACAGATTTTAGATGGTTGGTAAAAGTATATGGGTTGAAATTGGTGAGGGTTCTCCGCATTATGTAGTGATGTTGGCTGGGTAGTTGGGAGGTTTTACATATGGCATACGCTGGTTGGTGGTCGCTGACATTTCAGGGAAGAGTACCTGTTCTGGAGAATTTGTTGGGGTCAGAAACTAGGATCCAGTCTATGATTGAGCCACTAGTATTATTTCTAGCAGGTCTGGTTATTTCTATTATTAATTGGGTGAAGTTATAGAGGCTGATGCTGGGGGGTGTGGAGCTGTCTGGTTGATTGTGCCAGTTTATGTTTACATCTCCCAGTATGATTGTTTCATTATTAATGTTAGTGGAGATTCAAGCTATGATTTCTTCGAGAATGGGAGTATTGTTTCCTGGGGGTAGATAAAGTATTGTTATACATATGCTTTTACAGTTGTTAAGCTTTAAGAAAGCAATTAGTATTTTGACATTTGAGAAGTGAGGAATAGGGATGAGTAGGGGATAATGGAAAAGCTATTTGGGAAGAATAGAGCAATGCCTCCCCCATTTTTTTGGGGTCTGTCTAGTCTAAGGCAGGAGTAACTGGGTGGTAGGAATTCATTGTCCTTAACATATGATTTTAGTCAGGTTTTGGTAGTTGCAGGTATATCTGGTTTACTATAGGCTACCCAGGCGTGGAATTCTGGAATTTTGTTTCTAATACTTTGAAAGTTGATAGTGGTAAAATTTAATGATCTGCAGGAATGGGTAGAGTTCATGGTAGAGGGATTGGGCCTAGGGTTGGGGTGAATATCTCCACATAAGGAGAGAAAGCGTTTAGGGGTGGGGGTATTAATGTAAATCGTTTTCGTGTTATTTGATTCTGATTTCGGTTTGAAAGAGGGAAGGGGGTGTAGTGATTATCTGAGAAGATTTTAAGTTTTATGAGTAAGAATCGGTTGGGTTGAAAGAGGTTGGGGGATATGTTAGAATAGGAGGTTAGTGTAGAGGAGAGTATGTTAGTTGGTGAGATCTTGGGGGGGTAGGTGAGGTGTATTGACAGTTGTTAGATTTGTAAGTGTGATTACTAATACAGTGATTGTGATGTGGTATTGAGAGGAGAGAAGGAGAGCCATTTTAGTTACCTGCGTAAGTGGTTAAATGGGTGTGGGGAGTGAATGGGTGTAGGATTGTAAGGGATAGAGGTATTATCTAGTAAGGGGGTGGGGTTAGATGGTAAGTGGGAGAAGGTTGGATGGGGGGAGAGGAAATGAGGTTGGAACAAGTTGTTAAGGTAGAGGAAGTGATGTCAGAGGTGGTGGGATTTGTATAGGTATAAATGTAATTGATGTGGGATAGGAATGGAGGTAGGGTAGGGGAACAGAGTGAGCCCGAGCACAGTGAAGGGCAAATGGAGTGAGCTGAACCTGAGGAAAAGTGTGCAAGCACTGATAAAAACAATCAGGTAGGTAACTATGGCTGGCAGCGAATTGCTGACTGTAAATATTCTCAAATGAAGATGCAGGTGAGATACACTCATTAAAAAGCAAGACAGAGGGAATATTAAGCAGGAGTGTGTGGGGTTAGAAAAGCTTGGGTAAAGGCCTTAGGAGCAGTCATACTGGATGATCAGGAGAGAGTCCGTATTTGTTTAAAATTAGTAATAATCACAAAACATATACAGCTTTAATTATTTAGGCAGGTTGTTGTGGATACATACTTCCTTTTCTGCCTGTTTCAGCTCTTTAGGACAGCCGTAATTTAACTTTGTGTGATACTATACACCACCATAAGTGAAGGCTTTTATGTGGGCAACAGAGGTTGGGAAAATAGGCTGAGAGTGCTAGGGAAAAAGAGAAAATAAATGAGAGAGTAGATGAGGGCAATGTCAGTAGGAGAACTGATTATGAGGTTAGAGTGCATAAGACACAAAAACTAACAATTATTGCTGCTATAGGAGACATATACTACAGATAAAGTGATCAACAGTCTTATAAAACAATGCAGTTAAATCCAAAGCATTACACTAATTTAGAGGCAGCATCGGAATCCATTGCAAGTTGAAGTAACGTACATAAAACAAATGTAGATTTGTGCTGCATAGCAAGCTTACACTACAAACAAGTGGGGTCCAATTATATTAAAGGCCGTTTAGAGCCGCATTATGTGCGTATCTCTCTGATGCGAGTGAAATGCTATCATTCAATACTTTAGGTTACTATGTGTTCCAAAGACTCTGTCTTAGGTTACTATTTGTTCCAAAGACTATGCCTTAGAGATGCTTTAGCTGGAAACCCATAAAGCAGGTAGAAACACTACTGTACAATGCACTTCAGTACAATAAGGCCAAAAAGTATGCTCAGCAGGTCACATGTCATAAAACGGCACAAAAAATTGCAATAGGGACACTGGCCTGAGTTGATTCAGCTTGCTGTTAATGCATGTGTGGTTAAGCAGGGATGAATGCAGACCTAGCTATTGTGACTGCGTGTTAGCAGAGCAGTTTAAACAGTACGGACAACATGCCAAGGAATATCTCATCACTTATATGCAACTACATACACAGATTAGCAGTCGTTGAGTAGAAATAGGTTCATAGGTTCATAGGCAGATACTAGGCAATCTGCCCTAGGGCATTTATAAGCCTAGACAGAGTGTATTTGGCTTCCACCTCCCTATTAGATTAGCCTACTGTGCCTCTGTAAAGTAGGTCACAGAAGGTACCCTTTTAAGATTAGTTTACTGTGCCTCTGTCTAGCAGGGACACAGGAGAGATCCCAGGGGTGAATTTGCGATTTCAAATCCACGCATCCAAATTTCGCTTGAAGTGGGTCAGCGAGGGGCTATGTCTAACATGAATTGGGATTCTATTCCAGAGTGAGGGGAGCCTCTGGGAAATGAATCTATCCCTCCAGCATGTCCTATTTATTTTTGTGCTAAGGTTTAGGTCCCTGGAGCATGTAGCTTTAAGGGACCTGGATTTCATGAGGTGGAGCATGTCCATTAATTCTGGGTTTGACATGGCTTTGTACGTCAGGCATAGATCGCCTCTGAGTAGGCGGTAAACAACTGAGTAGAGCTGGAGTTTATTTAGTCAAGCTGCATAGGACATCTGTTTGTAGCCCATGATCCTCTTGGTGAGGTACCTTTGGGGTCTGTCCAGTTGCTGCAGGTGTCAGGTAAGGTACATCCCAAAAGGGGCATTGTATTCAATTATGGGCCTGATGAGTGATGAGTAGAGGGGCACAATGACCTCTCTTGATCTAGATGCAAACCCTTTCATGATAAGGTGGGCTATATAGAAGGTCTTTCTAACCACTTTGGCAACGTGATTATCAAAGGAGAGATTACTATCCACATTGGTCCCCAAATCTCTAATTATTTCTTCCGTACTTAATGGATTACCACCTATGTGATAATTTGTGGGCACCTTGTTTTTCCCAAAGGGGATGACTATGCACTTTTTAGCATTTAGCTTGAGGCCATGGCTCTGGCACCAAACATCCGTCTCTGTGAGTCTCTTTTGGAGGATGCTTGTGTCAGCTGGAGATTCGATTATGGCCCCCAGTTTGCAGTCATCTGTGAACTTTGTCAGCCATAATCTCCCCATGTTAGCCTGAACCTCAGAGAAGTATATACCGAACAAGAGAGGTCCCATAACTGAGCCCTGTGGGATGCCACTTGTAACTGGTTTGGATTCAGACATGGCACCTTTGATTCTGACCATGTGGGTTCTATCTCTGAGCCAGTTTGCAACCCATCTTGTGATATAGGGGTTGATATTTAAGCTGGTAAGCTTATTTATGATGCCCAAGTGGAGTATTGTGTTGAAGGCTTTTGCGAGGTCCAGGTAGGCTGTGTGGACTACCTTACCCTCATCTATGGCTTTGGTAACTGTTTCAAAGAAATCAGCTAGGTTTAAGAGGCAAGATCTGCCCTTCACAAAGCCGAATTGGGTAGGGTCCAGTGTCTGGAGGCTCCCAATGTCTTTGTTTATGAGTTCCATGATAATATGCTCCATAGCTTTACAGACCAGACTAGTTAGGCTTATGGGGCGATAGTTTCCGGGGTCCGTTGTGTCACCACCTTTGTGGAGTGGGACCACTGTAGCTGTATGCCATTCTTTGGGTACATATCCTGTAGTAAGGCTAAGTTTGAACAGTGACTTAATATGAGGGTTCAGTTCTTCTTGGAGCTCATGTAAGACACAGCCTGGGACACCGTCCAGTCCCATAGATGCTGTGTTTTTTGCTTTGGAGAGGGCAGCTTTCACTTGTGCATCTGTGATGTCAGGGAGGTTACATTCAGTTGGGATAGGCATTTGCTCCTCTCGGGGGCGAAGGGGGGGAGAAGTTTGCACTGAATCTGTCTGCCAGGATGTTGGCTATGTCTGTAGGTTCGTTTGTACCGTTATGCAACAATTCAGAGCATATCTGGGAGTTTCCGCCCATGTTCCTGACATAACTAAAGAAGGCCTTGTGATTATCTTTAGTGTCTAGGGCAATTTTTCTTTTGAAACTGGCCTTTGATGATTTTATGAGGGATCGAAGTTTCTTGCATATACTGATCAGAGATGCCTTCCCTTTTTGGGATTTTGCTCTGTCATGTAGTAGCTTCCTCCTTCTGTTGTATAGCTTATTTATGGCTGGGGTCCACCAGACCAGTCTCCTGTTTTTGGAGGATTGAGTCTTGGTTTTATTTGGGATAGCATGATCCATGCATTCCTGCAGGTGCTCATAGAATGCATTTGTAAAAGATTCTGCGGATTGGGCTGTATTATCCTCTGGCCCAGGGGCTTTGAAGGATTCCACCTCAGTCTTGAAAAGTGTAAAGTTGGCTTTTGAGAAATTCTTTACAGTGATTTCTTTGGCTGGGGGTGGAGATGGGATATGGATGTCCAGGGAAATTTGTTTATGGTTTGATCTTACCAATGAGGGGTTTACCTCTGGTGTGGAACATAGAGTCCCCATGTTGGTGATGACCAGGTCCAATATCTTGTTCCCTCTTGTGGGAGTGGTGACCAGTTGTTCCATTGCGTTAGAGTTTATAAATTCAAGGAACCGTTGGGCGAGGGTGTTTGGGCTTGAGTAGTTTTCCCAGTCAATGTTTGGGTAGTTGAAGTCACCCAATAACATGGTGTTTGGAGAGACCTTCATATTCTCCAGTGTTCTCAGGAATGCCAAGTGGGGTTCCTGTAATAGGGAGGGTGTTCTGTAGCAGGCTACAAACTGAAAGGCAGTTTTGCCCGCTGTTAGTTGCACATGGATGGTTTCTGATGCTTCGTGCAGTGCCACTAACCTGGAGGTGTAGGTATCTTTGATGAATATAGATACTCCCCCTCCTTTTGTGCTTCGGTCCGAGTTTTGGGGCCGAAACGCATTGTATGAGTTATAACCTGGTAGTGCTGGGGTGCTCTCAGGAGCCTTGAACCAGGTTTCTGTTACTGCACAGACATCGATTTTCTCCATACTGAGGAGAGCCTCGAGTGCATGCATCTTGAGGTTTAGACTTCTGGCATTGAGTAGCATTACCTTTAGTTTTTTTATCCTTGGGTTGTCTATGGAGGTGGGTTTGTCCTTTCAGCCTTGCCTAAAAAAGGCACTATGGGGGTGGCAAGAGCCTTGGCCAGTATACGAAAGCCTTAGGGTGACAGGTGCAAGCCGTCCCTAGCAAAGCAACGTGGCTTGTTGAGCATGTCATCCCAGGCTGGCAGACACTGGATCCCCTTTAAACGACACCAATACTTTAGCCAATTGTTGAAACTTATCATTTTGTCTTTATACTGTGGCATCAATCTTGGTGAGGGCAAGATGCTACTCAAGGTCAGGGTCATACCAGCCTGGGCTACATGGTCAGAGAGCTCCTCTATGTCTCTTTTCATGTAGTTCAGGGAGGTACGTCTCAGGTCATTCACACCAGCATGGACAATGACGGAGTCATACTTGTACTTGCTTTGGAGTGACCTGAGTGCTTGTGTTATGTGGCAGATCCTGGCACCCGACAGGCAGATTACAGTAACCTTCTCCTTGTTCAGTCTGATGAGCGGGACGTCAGTGTGCCGGACTATAGAGTCCCTTATAACAAGTGTATTTGGTGTGTTATTTGGCCTTAAGGGCTGTGACTGTGAGGCATACTGATTTTGTGCGATATGTGATTCGTGGGTATTGTTGAGGGGTGGCTGTTGCTTGGATATCTGCTTAGGTGGTCTTTGCTGTTTAGGCAGATTTTTATTTAAAGCCTCCGAGTATGTTTTTGTGTGTTTATGTTTTGGGTATGCAGATGCAATAGGTCTGTGTGAGACTGGATTTGTGGTGTGGGTGGTTACCTTTTCCTCCTGACTGATTGTGCCAGTCTTGGGTTGAGAGAGCTCTGCCTCCAGTTTGGCTGTGTAACTGCATCTCTCACATGTATTAGAGTTTGTTGGAAGGAGGAGAGGGTTGTCTGTGTACATAAGGCCATTGTAACATTGCCTCAAAATTCCCAGATTCACCAGCTGGACTGGAGAGTAACCTTGAACCTGACCCTTGGACATACCAGATTAGTATAGGGAACTGTTTTTTTACTGATCAGATTAGGGAAGGGAACTGATTTTTCACTTGATCAGGAAGGACCACTCGGGAGTCTAATACTTATGAGAAGTCAAGGAGGGTGTAGTGCTTTAGTTAGTGCTTCCTTATAAGAGCTGAGCAAGTGCAGGGCTTTAGAACGAGAATAGAGTGATTACTTTGAGAGTTTGAACAGTTCAAAGGGAAAAAGTGAAGAGCAGACTTTGTGGAGCCTGGAATAGTTTAAACCTGTTTAGGCGGCGCTGCCCGACGCTGCTCAGTGCACAAAAACGTGCAAAAAGAGAGTTGTAGGGTTTTAAGAGAGAGAGATCAAGGAGTTTAGAATTGACCCAAAATGGCCAATAAAACTACAGCTTCTAGGTAGTAACCATTCCTCCAGGGACAGGCAGGCTGTTCAGTGTTAACCACTCCCACTGGTGAACACAGAGACTTCCCTTTAGCCCAAGCAAGCACTGACCTTCTAGAAACTTTCAAACAGTTCAGAACAGCAAATCTGTAACTGAACTTTCTTAACTTTCAGAAAGTGGCTTTTAGGTGGGCAACAGAGGTTGGGAAAATAGGCTGAGAGAGTTCCTTTTCTGCCTGTTTTAGCTCATTAGCACAGCCGCGATTTAACTTTGCGTGGTACTATATACCACCACAAGTGAAGGCTTTTATTTCGGCAACAGAGGTTGGGAAAATAGGCTGAGAGAGTTTCCTTTCTGCCTGTTTCACCTCTTTAGGACAGCCATGATTTAACTTTGCATGGTACTATACACCACCATGAGTGAAGGCTTTTATGTGGGCAACAGAGGTTGGGAAAATAGGTTGAGAGAGTTCCTTTTCTGCCTGTTTCAGCTCTTTAGGACAGCCGCGATTTAACTTTGCATATTACGATACACCACCACAAGTGAAGGCTTTTATGTGGACAACAGAGGTTGGGAAAATAGGCTGAGAAAGTTTATTTTCTGCCTGTTTCAGAAGAACATCATACAATGCAGTAAAAAAACATTCATAATATAATACAGTAAAGTAATTACAGAGGACTATTAATCAAAATGGGATGACAGAGATATTTTAGCTGGTATTTACAGCATTAGACAGTTATCATGAATTAGCAAGTAAATTAGTAATGTAGTCATTGTGAGAAAAAGTCATTTTTACAGCCTTAAGTATTTCTTCAATGCATACATATGTTACTTTCAGATGATGATTTAAAGGAGATATGTGGATGGAGATGTTATGCCGAAGAATAGAAAGTCAGAGTTAGAAAGATACAGGTAGTCATGCCAAGAGGAATGGAAGTGTTGAGAACAGTTAGAGAGTAGAAGTTAAAAGTAAGGAGAGATGTTCTTATAGTGAGCAGGGTGGGTGGCACAGTTTATGGTGGGTGAGTACAGTGGCAGGACCAGAGTGTTTTTAAGTGTTCCTTGGCAGCAGTTTTGAACTGTTTAGCTTGAGTTAATAATCTAATTTGAAGTGGAAGCTTATTCCATGCAGTGGTAGGAAGGTAGCTATATAGGTTGCATCCCAGTCTTGTCCTAGGTTTATAGGTAAGTAATAAGTCTTGGTTGGAGTTGCGGAGTGATCTAGTTGGAGAATAGTAGGATATAAGGGAGGACACGTTAGGGCAATGGAGAGGTTGATGTATTATAGAGTATAAAAACTGATGCTGGGAGAGCAGAAGCAGGTTATGTAGTTTCAGCCAGTTTATGTGTTTAAGAGAGACACAGTGAAGACTTTTATGAGTATGTTGAGCAGAAAATCTGGCTACTTTATTATAGGTTGAGTTAAGTTTAGTTAGGGATGTGGCATTAAGGTTTGTGAGTATTTGAGAACCATATAGTAGACTGGGTAGGAGATAGATGTGAGATAGGGCTACTTTAGCTTTGGAAGTGATAAACATTCTATTTCTGTATAGGAAGCCAAGTTTCTGATGGGTCTTCCTGATGCAGTTGTTAAGGTGTACGTCCAATTTAAGTTGATCATCTATAGTGACACCTAAGAGTTTGGAGCTAGATTCAGGTACTATTGGAGTGTTGTTGAGAGGCAGTATAGTAAAAGTAGATTTAAGATGGGTAAATGTTTTTGGGAGAAAGAGTAGGAGTTTAGTTTTTTTGGGATTTAGGATTAGTTGGTTGTTGGTGAGCCAGGATTCTACTGACATAGAGGCAGCTTGAGGCCTGAGGGAGAGTCAGAGATAGTAAGCACAGTAGAATCATCTGCATATTGAACAAGAGATGACTGTGGGCAAGAGGTCTAGAGTAGATTGGTGAAGATATTAAATAGCAGTGGACCCAGTATGGAAACCTGGGGAATGCCCATTTTTACGGGGAGGGAAGGGGAGAGTATAGAAAGCCATTTCACTGATTCTAATCGATCAGTGAGATAGCTGGATAACCAAGTGACAGTAGCAGCAAAGAAGTTAAGATTAGTCAATTTAGTAAGAAGAAGAGACTGTGAGACAGTATCAAAGGCTTTAGAAAAGTCAAGAAATAAACAGGAGATAAGTTTGTTGTTATCATGAGCCAAGGAAATAATATTGATAATGGAGATTAGGGGAGTACTAGTGCTGTGTTTTGGACAGAATACATGCTGATTAGTAGTAAGTAGGTTTTCCTGTAATAGATATTGCAGAGTTTGCTTATGTATACATTTTTCAAGTAGCTTAGAAAGGTGATTACAGAATGGCTATGGGTCTAAAGTTAAAGATTTCCTGGGAATTTCCACCTTTGTGGATGGTAAAGTATAGTATTCATAATGTCTCCCCAAATCAGCTTCAATGTCCACTATATTATAAATAAAAACTTCATCATCATAAAAATGACATCTCATCAGATGAATGAATAAGGTTAGCATTCATTTCATTTTCACAAAATTCTTCTAGTGCAGTGTCAGAATTCGTTTCACTGCAAAACATTCAGTTATTTACATCACTACTTTTGTCCTTTTCATATCTATCACACCAATATTTTAATCTTATTTTTATACACAGCTAAACCAACAAATTTGTATGTCTTCCCATGTCACAAAATCTGTTGGCACAAAGTTTAATCCTTTACTTATAGGTTTAATAGCCACATTATCTGATTCTAAGTCTGACAAATTGAAAATCTCTAAGCCTGAGCTATACAAGTTTGAATCGTAATCCAAGTCACTGATACCAGTAACCCCTCCTGTGTCTTCTCCCACAAAATGCTCCTCTCAAACTCATTGTATCCACATACTCACTTACTTGTTCTGTTATTGCCAATAACAACTCTCCTTTGAATTAATAGAATGACAGATCGGCTCATTATTTAAAGACGTATTGGAAGCAAGTGCTGACAGGCCTGTTTTCTTTTTATTGGCACTTTTCTATTCCTATCATCTATCGCTTTCTTCTCCATGCTCTAATTTAACATATTAGTTTGCATTTTTATTCTTCAGACTCATGACTGGTTTGTATTTCCTTTCACTAAGATGCAAGATTTCTGCTAGCTGGTTTGTTAAAGTTGCTTTGTGGCAGCATGCACTCTTATCTTTTTGTATTACAAGGTCTGAAATATTTCATCTAGTAGCAGTAGGTGATTGCAATTGGTGGACATGTGTGATGACATACATGACACATGGACTGTTGTATGATATGATAGTTGTCATTGGTAACCAGTACAGGGGGAATGTTAACTCACTCAACATTGATATCACACCTTATGTACTGTTAGCATTCAACAGCCATGGATCTACCTTCCATGTGCATGTGTGTAATTGCTGTAGCCACCTGTCTGCACAAAGGACAGCAACAGCTATGCTATATACATATGTGTTGTGTGTATGTGTGGCATGTACATATCCATGGCAGGTACATGTATGTCATATCCAAACATGAGAGTGTTTACTGGTGTACAGCAACAGTCATCTGTTACTGCCGTATATGACCCAGGGCCCCTGTCATATGTACAGCCGACCTGGTTACAAACAGTGATATAACTGCATTGCATAACACATGATGCAACTGTGTCAGTACATGGGTAGTTTGCACAGTTGATGTAGAGCTAGGTACAGTCCACTGGTCATGGGTCACATGGTGTTGTACTATTATATGCCCTACCACATGTCTGGATGTGTGTTGCTGGTCCAAGGACATGGTGATGTCTGAGGGCTACATCCTAGAATGCAGCTTTTGACACTGTGATCTGCACCTGACACATCTGTGATGCCTTTTAAGGTTATACTGGTCAGTGCATGTGAGAGGCCTTCATGTACGTGGGGACACCACCACCTGGAGCGGTCCGTACCTGTGTTATGGCCCACATGTCTTGTTCCAAGGTATACAGTGGTAGTGCTATTGTGCACAACTGAGCCTTCAGCCAGGTGTTCCTCACTGCACAGATGTCAGTATTCCCCATTGTTGGATCTACATCGGGCAGCTGTGATTATGAACGCTACACATCTAGCACTGTTTAGCATACACAAACAATGCAGTTGTCCTCTAGGTGTCAGGGTGTTAACCTGGTCTCAGGACATTCGACTATGAATTGCACTATATGGGCAAAGTAGCCACTCCTGGCAGGACATCACCATGGGTGGTAGTAGCATGCCAGGTATAGATTGGTACATCTGACGTGACGGACAGCAGCAGACGAAGTGTAGAAGACCGGTGTCAGATACACGTAGTGCAGCGTTCCTGCTAACAATGACAACTATCGACACCGGAGTCCATTACAATGTGTTGTTTATGTCTAACTGTAATAGCATGGCCACTGTGCCCTTCCATGTTTAGAATCAGAGTGCATCCAAAACAGCCCTGTGCTACTAAGTGTGTGAACATGCCCAGTATAACGTTGTGTAGATGGACACATAGTACATTCCAAATGGCCATGTGCTACTAAGTGTGTGAGCATGCACAGTGACACCTTGTGTGGGTTATGTGCCTCTATGTGTAAGGGCATGGTCATTGTAATCCTGTATACCGATAGTAGTCGTCCAGTCAACAGATGGCCATACTCCACTTCAGGATGGATTCCTACATTGAACACGCAGGTTCACAGGTATGTACACCATAACTGCCAGCATCCATGTCGATGTCCACATTCCTAGAAGGTCATATTGACAGTTTTGAAAGGTGTAGTGTCTGTGGTGTGGATCGTATCTATGCAGTATTGTAATAGTGGTCCGTAGATAGGCAGTTGTCCTGATCCCACCACTGGCGTGTGTGTTTGTCTCCGTCTGCCTGGGGACAGAAATATGCTTTTAGACTGCTCACACTCCATACAATCCCTATCTGTGACTTTGCCAATGCTGATGATGTCACCCACCTAGAAGTACACCTCTGGGAGTGCTGTGCCCCAATCATCTTGATAGCATGTTCTGTAACTGCGTAATGCTGTAGTGTGATAAGGTAGTTAGGTCGTTGTAGTGTGCTAAAGTAGTTAGGTCAGTGTTCTAATCCCAGCCATGCCAAGTGTGTGTGTGTGTGTGTGTGTGTGTGTGTGTGTGTGTGTGTGTGTGTGTGTCTCCATCTGCTTGGGGACAGAAATATGCTTTTAGACTGCTCACACTCCATACAATCCCTATCGCTGTCTTTGCCAATGCTGATGATGTCACCCACCTAGAAGTACACCTCTGGGAGTGCTGTATCCCAGTAATCTCGGTAGCGTGTTCTGTAACTGCATAATGCTGTAGTGTAATAAGGTACTTAGGTCGGTGTTCTAATCCCAGCCATGCCAACTGTGTGTGTGTCTCCGTATGCTTGGGGACAGGAATATGCTTTTACACTGCTCACACTCCATACAATCCCTATCGCCATCTTTGCCAATGCTGATGATGTCACCCACCTAGAAGTACACCTCTGGGAGTGTTGTGTCCCAGTAATCTCAGTAGCGCATTCTATAACTGCGTAATGCTGTAGTGTGATAAGGTAGTTTGGCCGGTGTTCTGCTCCCAGCCATGCCAACTGTGTGTATGTCTCTGTCTGCCTGGGGACAGAATAATGCTTTTAGACTGCTCACACTCCATACAATCCCTATCGCCGACTTTGCCATTGCTGATGATGTCACCCACCTAGAAGTACACCTCTGGGAGTGCTGTGCCCCAATCATCTTGATAGCATGTTCTGTAACTGCGTAATGCTGTAGTGTGATAAGGTAGTTAGGTCGTTGTAGTGTGCTAAAGTAGTTAGGTCAGTGTTCTAATCCCAGCCATGCCAAGTGTGTGTGTGTGTGTGTGTGTGTGTGTGTGTGTGTGTGTGTGTGTGTGTGTGTGTGTGTGTGTGTGTCTCCATCTGCTTGGGGACAGAAATATGCTTTTAGACTGCTCACACTCCATACAATCCCTATCGCTGTCTTTGCCATTGCTGATGATGTCACCCACCTAGAAGGACACCTCTGGGAGTGCTGTGTCCCAGTAATCTTGGTAGCATGTTCTGTAACTGCGTAATGCTGTAGTGTGATAAGGTAGTTAAATCAGTGTTCTAATTCCAGCTATGCCAACTCTGTGTATGTGTGTGTGTGTGTGTGTGTGTGTGTGTGTGTGTGTGTGTGTGTGTGTCTCCGTTTGTCTGGGGACAGAATGATGCTTTTAGACTGCTCACACTCCATACAATCCCTATTGGTGACTTTGCCAATGCTGATGATGTCACCCACCTAGAAGTACACCTCTGGGAGTGCTGTGTCCCAGTAATCTCTGTAGCACGTTCTGTAACTGTGTAATGCTGTAGTGTGATAAGGTAGTCATGTCGGTGTTCTATTCCCAGCCATGCCAAGTGTGTGTGTCTCTGTCTGCCTGGGGACAGAATAATGCCTTTAGACTGCTCACACTCCATACAATCCCTATCACCAACTTTGCCATTGCTGATGATGTCACCCACCTAGAAGTAAACCTCTGGGTGTGCTGTATCCCAGTAATCTTGGTAGTGCATTCTGTAACTGCGTAATAATGTAGTGTGATAGAATAGACAGGCAGATGATCTATTCCAAGGCATGACAGGTGTGTGTGTTTGGCAATCATATCCTATGTGTTGGTGTCTGTGAGTGGCTAGCTACTGGATGTATTGAGGAGCGTGTTTTGTTGTTTTCCTATATAGTGGCCATAAATGTCGCAATCGTCCAAGAGACTGGGTTGGCAAGACATACTCATACATTCGGCAATAGGTCTGGTGAGTAATGTCAGCAGCCCTAATCTTACCCTGAATACAGTCTGAACCTGTGTGACGCACAGAAACACACTTATCTTGATATTAACACCAGTACGTAACGCAGAAGGTGCATGTGGTTTCCTTTTCATTCTTGTCTAATGCTTTGGTGTCATGTGGTCCGTTGTTGTGATATATATTCTGTATCTACGTATGTGTGTGCATATGTATTTATAAATATATATATATATATATATATATATATATATATATATATATATATATATTTATATATGTGTGTGTGTGGACATTAGCACACAGAAATCTACATGATGGAATACATGTCCTATACTGTTGAATGCCTGTGTTGGATGATCTGTACGTGATAACCTTAGATGTATGTATATCTGCCATGGCTTAATGGTAAAGCACATTGTGTGTGGTGTGCAGGGTCCTGGGTTCGAGCCGTGCAGAGGCCGGTTGTTTTGTTGCTGGGAAGAGGACATTGAATACGGTGATAGTAAGGTGCTTTTAACCAGTTGTGTGCAGCTCTGTGCGACAGTAAGCAGTGGTTATTTTTGGGGAAGCTCAGTATGGGTCATGTCACTATGCATTAGAAGACAATACTATGGATTGGAGCCCTGTGTCTCTGGATTGCTCCTAGCTTAGTATGCCTAAGCTAGGGGTGTATCTATACCTGCCTAGTGCAATTGGGTGGGACAACAGCAGTAGGAGAGTAATCAAGGTGAACAAGCTGGGCAAACAGGTGATATTTATCAGAATCAGCAGATTACAGGCCCAGCAGACCAGCCCAGCCCAGAACACTATGATAAAGTGAGCAAGCACCTTCCCCTCGGGTGTTTCCACACTCTACACCACCAGTGTATACATGCAGGGAAATTTTAACAAACAAACCTATGCAATGAGATGGGCTGTAGCAGGCAACATAGACCAACACGTGCAAGAGACTGAGGGTAGTGAGGATGTGAATGCTGCCGAACAACCCTCGGTGAGGAGACAGAGAAGACTGTACAGACCCAGGATAACCTACCAGGGGCTACATGAGCTGGAGATAGTGGAGCACTATAGGGTGGACAGAGACCTCCTACTGCAGATTGTTAAGCTGTGCTGGCCACACCTGACACATCGAACAGGCTGAGGGGAACCCATCCCAGTGGATACCAAGGTATGTGTAGGCCTAGGTATACTAGCCACAGGTACCTCCCAAAGCACAACTGGGGATATCATGGGGATCTCACAGGCATCTGCATCCAGGGTATTCCACCAATTCCTGGATGCCATGTCACCACATGCCAGTGAGCACGTACATTTCCTCAACACACGTGAGGTGTTGACCAGCAATATGTGTCTCTTCCACCAAATGGCAGACTACCCTGGGTAGTGGGTGCTATAGCCTGCACGCATGTACACATCAAAGCACCACCCGGTGAGCAGGGTAGGGCCTACATTAACTGCAGGGGCATCCCCTCTATCAACTGCCAGGTTGTATGCAATTCCCAGGGCATTATACTGAATGTTTGTGCTGGCTGCCCTGGAAGCTATGAGGATTCCAATATATGGCATCTGACGCAGCTGTACCACAGCTTTGCCAAAATGGACATCCCCTACGGTCACCTAGTGGGGGATGCTGGGTACCCACTGGAACCGTGGTTGACGACACCCATCAGAAATGCACACACACCTGAACAACAACGCCATAATGAGGCACACGCACAGTCCAGACATATAATAGAGCATGTGTTTGGGATGCTCAGGTCACGGTTCCAATGTTGGGACACATCCAGTGGAGCATTGCATTACTCACCAACTACATGCACCCAAATTGTTATGGTATGTGCTATGCTACACAATATGATCTAGCGGAAACAGCTGCAGCAGGAACAACATGGGGCAGGGCCACACAGCCCCCCACCAATGCCAAGGCCTGTACAGGCACAGAGTGACTCGGAGGAGGAACAACCTGAGCCGGACCCAGTAGGCGGAAGGAGGCGTGCCCAGTATGACCTTGCCTTGGCAAAGAGGCAACGCATAGCATATGCACTGACACAGTAGGGACCCAGGGAATGTCACCCACTCTGACTCGCACAGACAGTAAAAGGGATGCCAAACATGACACTACCTGTTCTCAGCCATGTATAGGGAGTGCACTATGTGCATCGAACATAGGCAGCCCTCCAGCACCATCCCCAGGTCTGGATCACCTTCAAGGTAAGTCAATCAACCTACTAATTGGCAGTTGTATTAGAATGTGTTGGTACCTGGAGCTATGGTATAGATGTGAGCATGCAAGGGAATGTGGTGGCCAAATGTTAAGGCAGAAGACAGTAGACATCAATAGTGGCACCATGACATCCGTAGCACATACGTGGGTCACCATAGTAGCCAGTAGTACACAGGGTGTCATAACCCATTGCGGGTAATGGGCTGAGCATCGTGTGTGTCCATACAGCCCACACAAGTCTCAACCAGCTGGACAGGTGTAGACTGACACAAAAAATGCTGAATTATGGCCTCTGAATGTGCCCTATGGGTAAACCCTCCAAACAACCCCAGACAGACTACAGCAGGCCAGGCAGTTGGATGTAGGTTTTGAAGGCTAGGAAGTCAGAAACTAATATTTTGGTAATTAAGGCTAAGATCGGTAGTACACCGGTATGCCTCTAGCCAGCACAATAGGTAGGTCTACACACTGAAGTGGAGTGCCTGACATACCAGTACAGTACTAGCAAATGTGTACATGTGTCAGGTGTGCACCCCATCCAACGTACACATATACCAACAGCCAGGTGTGACCCCCCTCAAGGAGAGGGATGTAGATACAGTTGGATGTCCCCCCGCTATGCAGAAATGTAGCAACAGTCAATGTGACATGACCGATGGATACCCTGCAGACACAGCATGCCACCTGTCAGTGTACAACACAAAGGTCAACACCACATTATAGACTACCTAGACATGTAACACATATGATACAGCTGGCCATACTGGCCATGCTCACACACTTGATGGTATGACGGCAATGTCAGTCGACAACATACTGAATGGTCATAGTGGCCATGCTCACACACTTAAACACATGATGGCCAGGTCTGAAAACACCAGTGGTCCGGACATATCTGATGGTACATTCCTATACTGCTGAATGACTGCGCTGTATGATATGTTTGTGTTACTGTTTGTTGTCTATATATCTTCCATGGCGTATTGGTAATTCACAGCTGTGTGTGCAGGGTCCTGGTTCCAACTCTTGCAAAGGACATTCATTTGCTTGAAGGGCAGAACATGCCCATTGGATACGGATGGTGTAAGGCACATTAAAGCAGTTTGGAGCAGTTGTGCGTGGGTTTGCATGGTGTTAAGCAATGCTGACCTCTGGTTACAGCTTCTTACACTCGGTTAGCCTCTACATTGCTTTACCAGTGCAATACTGGCATACTGGTCGCCAATCACGCTTACAGCCGCTCGCTCACACACTTGCACATGCACCAACATTGTTGCTTGCATGTGTCACTCACACCCCTGGGTGGGAGCGATGACCACAATATTACCTTGTGATACCTATTACATCGGACTACATGACTACAGTATCGGGAATGGCTGCCCATTAGGCGACAAAATGGCATTCGACTGTACGGTATCGGCGGCCTGTCCAGTGAATTAATCATTTTATTTGTGTGTTTCTCGTACAATCTGCTCTCATCTGGCTGATACATGGGTTGTGTGTTCCTCATACAATCTGCTCTCATCTGGCTGATACATGGGTACTGATACTCTTCAGTACAGACAAGTAATTGGCTCTTGGGAGCCACATCCGTGTGCCGAGTCATGCTAGTGCATACCTATTGTAGGTTTTCCACCTTGTAAATTGTCCAAGGTGGGGCTTTAGGGTTAACACCTGTCCCACTTTGTGAGGGACAGTCCCTTTTTAGGCAGTTGTATCCTGCGGAAATAATCAAGACATAGCAAATGTCCTGATTACAGGACAATATTATATTCTACATTTCTTTAATAGTTACATGAAACAGTTATTTTATATATGACACTTCTATATGTTATGTAAAGTAGCATAAGCAATTAAAATGTTACTAGACTAACTTTTATTTGTGCAAATAAGTATAAGTCAGTACTATGTGTAGCTATAGGTATGTTTTGTCCTGGAAAGTCTGACATTTCTACAGAGCATGTCCCACTTTGGCCATTTGGAAAGGTGGCAACCCTATAGGACCTGTATGTAGAGATGTCAGAATTTGCAGGGCAACACATACCCCCAGCCAGTAGAAAGAAGAGTACTTTACTGATTTGCCTAAATAAAAGAGTATTCTTGTAGCATTATAGTTGCTTATACTGTTTCTTATAACATTTATTTGTTACAGATACAAAATAATTATTTTATGCAACTACTACATACAATTTAGGAATTATTTGCCCTAAATCACAGGACATTTGCCATAAGTCCATTTATTCTGCAGGACACACCAGCCCAAAGGGTAGTGTCCCCCGCAAAGGTGGACAGGTGTTAACCCCAACCTATTATTCTATCATCTTTCTAAGTTAGTCGGCGAAATATGTGCTTTCCGTCACTAGCAGACCTCTCATATGAATGGGGAAGAGTGATCACTGAATCAAGGATACTGCATAACACCCTCAGGGACACATTTCGATGTTTGGTGCTATTAACCTGACACATTGACAATGCCAGAGCATATGTATACATACACATTATTGTCTGAGGTACATGCTGTTTATGACTCTTACATATTGTCATTATTCATTACATGTATTTCGCAACCTGTCCTAATATCATTAGTTCTAGGGGGGTTTAGTTGGGACTGTGTTAGATTACGATTTGTAATCATGGAGGTCCATGGTAATCAGGGACAGGTCAATGATATGGTCCCTATGTGTTCCCCCAATGATTTACAGACTATTCAGTAGATGTGCTCTTAAGGTTTGAGACGTATGGGCATCTGCTATACCCACATCAGAATATTACGTAGATCCACAGGGCAGTCCAAATACGTCTCTGCCAGCCAACACCTACATTTGCATACCCATAGTTCTGCTACCTGACACTCCTCTACAGCACTCATCCTTACTGTGAGCGTATGTAGGGTATGAACACACCCCTCCACACTGCCCACTCTCCCTGTGTTGGGGCACATGTCACACGTTGTGTCAACCCATGTGATACCAGGCTTGCACAACCTACTGTTCCGTATACGGATACATCCTGGTTGCATCAATCATTACTGGGCTTGCCTAGAAGAACAGAATTTTTAGTGTCCCACAAGGGACATCGCTGTACATGTTTAAAGTGTAGACCTTGTAGATCTCTCCCACTTGTAGTTTGCTGCCGGTGGTCTGGGAAGCAGTGGTGCATTTACCTTTATTGCGTGTCTGTATGTCTCAGCGGCCTAGCTGTAGACGTTTGTTTATTGGACATCCCACCAACATATTCACAGTCGGAACATATGTTAACTGTAACTGTCGTAACATAATCTAGATTTAATGTAGTATACATATATATATCTATATATATATATATATATATATATATATATATATATATATATATATATATGGGTCTACTTGAGTTAGTCGAAACGCCAGAAGACCGACAAGCGAATCGCGAGGACCAGAAGATCGACAGTTCAGAAGACCGACGCGACGGATGAAAACACCGACGCCGAGGATGCCGACATGGGAAAAGGCTGTGTAAGTATGCGGTAGTGACGGACGTTTGGGTGCGAGTAAGGTAAGTGTGGATATTGATGGTGTGTGGGGATAGGGGTGGGTTAAGTGAGTTAGGGTCAGTGCGTGGGTTAGGTAAGTGTGTGGTAGTGATTGTGTTTGGGTTAGGGGCGGGTTAAGTGAGTTAGGGTTAGGGAGCGGGTCAGGTAAGTGTGCAGTAGTGATTGTGTTTGGGTTGGGGGGGTTAAGTGAGTTAGGGTTAGAGCGGTTAGCTGAGTATCACGATAGTGACGGACCTTAGGGTTAGGGTTTGGGTTAGGGTTGTAGATAGTTGTGTATGTGAGGTTTAGTGTGCTTTGTAGGGATTTTGGTGTGCTTGTGTTGTGTGTGTGGTTTTGGACAGGGAATGTGTTTGTTTGTTGATTGTTGTGATTGTGGTGTGTGCAGTGTATGAGGTTTCGTGTTTGTGTACCGTCGGTTATTTCGTTGTCGGGCATGTGGGGTTTCGTGTTTTTGCACTGTCGGTTATGTGGTTTACGTGATTGCGTTGTCGGTCTTCTGGCATGTCGATTATGTCAGGTAGAGCCATATATATATATATATATACATATATATATATATATATATATATATATATATATATATATATATATATACATTGATATATACAGATATATCTGCATATGTATGCATACATGTATATTCATATCCTGCTATTTATATATATATATATATATATATATATATATATATATATATACATCTATTTGTGTGCATGTGTGTGTGTGTATATATATATATATATATATATATATATATATATATATATATACATACATATATATATATATATATATATATATATATATATATATATATATATTTATATATATATGAATATATATACATCTGTGTGTCTGTAAACCAATACATTCCCTGCTCATACGCACTTACACATGCGTAATGGTGTTTATATATGCTTCACAGCATACTAGTGCCTTATTCATTGTGACACTGGCACTTCACTCCAGTTATCTTGTAATCGGTATTTAGAATGTTATACAGTGGACAGATGTCGCAATTTGTTCATGTATGGATTACCGATGGTAATTTGAATGTGATACTGTGTGATTCCACCCGTCCGTCTTCTGCACAGCCTATTAGTCCATCTACTGTCAATGTTTGTATGTGCACATTCATATTATTTATGTCAACAAATGGAATACGTGTGTTACAGAGAATGTGCTGCAACATATTGTTGTCTGTATGCATGCGTGTATGCATATATACCTATTACGAACTAGCTGACCTCCACAGGGTGGTCCAAAAGAACCAGCCCAGCCAACACTGATACACGTGGACCCATAATTGCATACCCATAGTTCCTCCATCCCACCCGTGTTGAATTTACATGTGTAACATCCATTATCCACTTGTTATTGCAGCCATAACACACCTTTACACATTGCCCTCTCCAGATCGTTTAGGGCCCTACACACATTTTGTCCCACCTCGTGTATTCACAGGGTCTCCCACCATGTATATGTCCACATACATGCCTTTCCTTGTGTTATGGGTACAGCCATTTGTGCTTAAAATGTTTTGGTGGGCCCAGCATGGCCTACATTCCATCTGTGTGTAAAGTAGACTTAGCAATTCACCGATGATATTGCCACTGGTAAAACCATGCCTGTATTGTGAGTGGCGGTGCTCTGCTCACACCTGTGCAGCTTTTTCTGACATACGCTGACAGCACTGTATAATACCATACTTGTTCTCGATTTCCTTAACATCCCTTGTGTAAGCTGTATTGTTACGATTTTCATTTTATATAGATATATATATATATATATATATATATATATATATATATATATATATTCATATATAATGTATGTAGACATGTTTCTATACACACATATATATGTGTGTATAGAAACATGTCTACATACATTATATATGAATATATATATATATATATATATATATATATATATATATATATATATATATATATATATATATATATATATATATATATGTGTAACATCTGTACATACAAACATACATTTCCTATGCTGGGAGCCACTTACACCCACGCAGGCGCACTCGCCTGTGCTTACTGTGCATTACATATGTTGTTTACTGTCACTTATTTATGCTTATTTGTGCCTTATACATTATGACAATACCACTTTGATTGAAAGGAACTGGTTAATTGTCCCATGCGATACACACATTCACCTTTACATGTTTAAATGTTGGCTTTACAGCAGAGCACCATTAATTCCACAAGGAAAATGATATGTGCTATTGTCGACTTTGAACCGTGAATGCCTTTTTGTTAGGCTGATGCTCTAACCACTACACTATTGGTGTTCTGCCTCATTTATATGTATACCCATAGTGCATAGTTACCCGAACACATGCCTCATCACTTCACTTACACAGCAGGTACCCATTTACCTGTTGGGAAAAACGCACTACTACACATGCATCATTCCTTATTCCCTACTGCTCTGGACTCGTGCTGCATGTTGACTCACTCCGAGGATATTCAGACCTCTATAGCCTATAGTCCTGGCACATACATCTGTTCAATGGTCTGGGTGTTCATATAATCTTCTGGGTTTAGGCTTGTCTGACTGGTGACCAGGACTGCCCTGTATCTAGTTGAAAGTAAGACTTAGCAAGGGGAGATCTTTCGTTCCACTTTTAGGGTTCTACCTTTAGTTGCAGATGCAGAGGTGTGCTCACCGATGGCCATCCTGATATATAACACCACTAAATATTATGGCTGGTTCCACTGCTGTTTCCCTTTACATTTGTTGTGACTGCTATATTGTGACCATGTTCATTCTTCTTAGCTACATACATATATATATATATATATATATATATATATATATATATATATATATATATGAGTGTGTGTGTGTGTGTGTGTGTGTGTGTGTGTGTGTGTGTGTGTGTGTGTGTCTTTATATCTCTCTGCATATATATCGGTCTGTACATACACATGCATATACACCTACATACATTTTTACATTCCACATACCGTTTAATCGCAGCCACCTACCCGCTTGCGTACCCGCTTACATCTAGGGTTGCCACCTTTTCTAATGGACAAAGTGGGGCATTTTCGGGACACACATCAGATTTTACAGTCCGACACATACCAATGGTCAGTACAGGGTTTAGAACTTTACTTATTTTCCTAGATGAGAGCTTATTCTTGTAGCAGTTTAGTTGCTTGTTCTGTTTCTTGTAAAATTTATGTATTTTACATACAGAAATAACTGTTTTATGCAACTGTTACATGAAATATGGTACATAATTATTTCCTACAGTCACAGGACATTTTCCATTGTATTATTTTTGGTCAGGACACACCTTCCCAAACAGGGACTCTCCCTCACAAAGTGGGACATGAGGTACCCTGCTTACGTCAGTGCCCTAATCACCCTATATCCAACTGCCACAATGCAAATGTGTAATGTATATATTCTCGATAATGTATGTGGGGAGCCGTGCATCACGGTCTGGTGTTTAATCCCGGGTAGTAGGTTCTGCATGACCGGCTGAGCAGTCTCGTGAACCACTACTGCACATACAACTTGTGTCCAGATGTCTACAGGACTGGACATCGTGTCGTGACACCAAGTCTGATGTTTACACAGGATACTTATCCCATGAGGGATGTCCAAAAATTGAACAGACCAATAAACTTTGATATTTTTGGATTTACAAAAATGTGATAGGGTTATACATGCAAGGGATACATAGTTTGCAATCCTGAGACTGCCTAGGGTGAGACTGCCTACTAGATATGAGTAGTGGTCACTATGTGCAGATATGGCTGCGCCAAGCTAGCAGCCCGAGTATGGCTGGATTTGGTGGACGTTCAGGAATGGGGGGAGTTGTGTGCTGTAGAGGGGATGATGGGTATTTAATTATGCATCCAGGTGTGTTGTGGTTGGATGGCTCAGTTCAGGCTAGACCATTATGTGGGTATGTGCCGGTGACGTTTCTGTACATGTGTATTGCACATTTTAATATTCATATGTTTCTGGGATTGTGTTCTACAGTGTGGCCTGTCAGGTTGTATTGCGGATATGTATGTTTGTTCTTTGTGTTTCTTTCTGATTCACCCACTGCTCCCTCGTACATCTCCAGTTCACCTATTGTGCATCCAACACAGTCTCCCCTTGGCGAATTATTACATTACCTGTCCCCCCACCCCCATTTTCCACCCACTCCATCCATCCCTTCTCTGGTTGATGGCCCATGGCACAGTGAAGGGAACACATTGCATACACTACATATCTCTGATACCTGTATGGTTGTGAGGACTACCCTAGCATTTTTCACCTTCCACATGCTGTACATCATGCACATAGGTACACGCAAATACTTATCTTTCATGACATGGTAGGTAGACCCGAGAAATACACGTTCATCTTTGGCCCATCCTGATAAGGACGCCTTGGACCATGACTGGGCAGATTTTAGGTGAATGTCTGACCATTGGTAGGGTTGCCACCTTTTCATATGGCCAGGATGGGATATATTCGGGACACACATCAGATTTTACAGGCCAACACATACCCACGGTCAGTACAACGGATAGTACTTTTGTTTTATGCCTAAATGTAAGCTTATTGTTGTAGCAGTTTAGCTGTTTCTTCTGTTTCGTTTACTTTCTTATTCTGTTTCTTGTAACATGTAGGTATTTTACATATGGATATAAGTATTGTATGTGACTATTACATAAGATTTGGGACTTAATTATGTCCTACGATTACAGGACATTTTACATTTATAATGGTTTTGATATGGACACAACTGCCCAGAGGGGGACTTTCCCTCACAATGTGGGACATGTGGTAACCCTGACCATTGGGCTAGGCTTAGCTATTGGCGGCGCGCTAACACAATGCATTTCGTTTTCACTTGGTATAACTATTGACACTACAATGGAATACGGGCACGGGGTTTTAAATTCATTTGTTCGAGGTATGGGGACTCAATATTCAGCTACATGCATTTGTGTTTGCTTCTTATTTTTGTGTTCGCAAAACTGTCTTGCATGCTTTGCATACGTTTCAGTATCCACGGACACTGACAGGTGTGATTACTATTAGAGGCAGGCAGTACTAGTCAGCATTTTAGGTTGCGCGTATGCAGCCGACATAATCATGCCTCTGTGCAGAGCTTGGATATGCTCCCTGCACTCGTAGTTGTTTCCTATGCACATGGCTGTTACGGCATTGCGGCTTCATTAATATGCATGTGGTGCTGCTGCACCATCTCTATGCCGCACGAGCGACGCAAGGCTAACGCCGTCCTTGCGCCAAGCTTCATGAATCCCAGGGGTATGTAAAACTGAGACTGACAATTGTCAACTGTAAGAGTCTTGTAGTCGAAAAAAGAAAGGAACTAAATGCTCATGTGCCTAAGAAGCCTAAAAAATAGTTTAAAAATGTATTTAACAGTATCTTGAACTAAAAGTGAATCTCAGATGCAGGCAAACCTGAAGAAAATTGGTTGATGAAATCACCAATCTGAAAACACTGAATAAAGGAATAAGAAGTAGTCACCCTTCTCAAAAATCATATTAGTCACTCAAAATAATGTAAACTGCCATATGCTATGAACTCAGTGTCAAATGTGGTCACAACTGTAAGTTAAAACTGGTGTAAAATAATCTGTTTTAAATTAAATGTATTCCTCACTTTTACTTTGTCATTTCTTGTTTTTAATTTATTTAATATACTCCTTTATTTATATTTCTTAATAGGAAATCCCACATCAAACTCCTAGGGGTCATTATTGACGATGAACTCAAATTCAACTTGCACATTTTACAATGCATAAAAAAGACAAACCAAAAGCTTGGTTTACTATACCACAACAGAAATTTCTTAACTACCAATTCCCGACTCACCCTTGCTCAAGCACTTCTCCTCCCCTCCCTACTTTTTGCAGCCCCTGAGCTCACCAATATTCAAACTACAACCTTAAACAAACTCCAACAAACCTATCATAAGATTTATCACTAACTTTCCCTACAATGCTCATCACTGCCTAACCCTAAACTCTCTCCACTGGCTTGAATTCCCCCATTTTCTGCTGTTATTACAACTTCAAATGTTACATACCATTCTCTATAAACCTTCAGCTTGCCCTGCTCTCTCTTCCTTCATTACTATCTATTCTCCACCTCGTACATCAAACCAAGAACTACTACACATATATTATCCCAAAAAATCAGTGGGCAAACTTCTATATAAGTACTCTGTGGCCCAAGTATGGAACAAATTTCCTAGAAAAAAATGTACCTTACACCCATCCCACATCAAAGAGAAACTCAAACTTCATCTTCTCAACTCCAAAACCTGCCCTTGTCAAGCCCCAACTTAACTCCCCTTCCCTCATCTCCTTTCTCCCCCATGCATATAGCTATTCCCCCTCAGAGAATAGATACTAGTCCTAGCTCTCTAATCACAACTGTTGAATTTTAAAACTTGTTGTAAATATGTATATACTTTTGTTACTCAGTATAATTTTTGACAAGTGTATTTTCCTGGTATAATGAATTTTAAGCAATACCTCCTTAAGTATATGTATTTTGCTATTTGCATAAATGTTACTTACTTTTTCTATAAACTGTATTTTTTCTTGGAGCTTTTCTTCTCGAGTCTCCACTGAAAATGGGCCACAAGCTCAGTTGGACTAACCCAGTTAACAAATGTCAATAAATAAATAAATAGATAGTAATCAATATACATATATGAAAAAATTCAGTAATTAAAGATGCCACTTATGTACAGACACAAGCAAAATGCAAGAGACAGCAATGACCAGAGCATTATTGTTAGGGCAGCAAAGCCATAATAGAAATCCTACCACTAACTACAGATTATTTACAAATACAGAGTAAGCATAATCTTAGCAGGTCATAAATGCACTATTTCAAGAACCTCATGAAGAAAACATAAACTAGGCAAACTTATTGCAGGAAAGTGAAGCTATCTGGAAGAAGCAGTAGCTAGGACAAATGTCTGTGGGGAACTAGCAGAAACAGCCATGTAGACAAGTTAAGTTAGACAGCATAAAAGGGAAAGAGGAGGAAAAAAAGAAGTGCAGTACGTACAAATGAATTTTAAAAAGGAGTGGGTTTGCAGGTGTGATGGAAAAGTAATGAAGAAAAGTAGTGTGATGGGTAGAGAAGGATGAGAGGATCTAGGGAAAAGAGTGGGTAAATGAAAGAGTACAAGGAGTAAAGAGGTCATTAAATGTATGTAAGGGAGCAATGATGGTTTGCAGGATGTATAGACACACGTAAAATGAACACTGCAAATGGTATTTCATACATGGAAAGGTTAAATGTGGATGACTGATGAATGTGTAATGCCATTCATACAACTGCAGATGCATTTAGAATCCTAATATCAAGAGGAGTGCGATTCCAAAACATAGCCAAGTATATGAAAAAGAGCAAGTCACTAAGATGTTTTGTGGAATTTGAGATTTCAAGTTCACTTTTGGGATTGTGGCCTGGGTCTTCTTGTCAAAAGGCACACTGAATAAATGTTTCAGTAACAGGATATTTATTTATTTATGTATTTATTTATTTATTGACATTGTTTACCGGGGGAATAAGACTTGGCAATAAATCCCCATTTTCAACAGAGGCCTAGGGAAAAAACCTACATTCAGTTAAATAACATCAAATGAAACAATAGTATAGATGTAATTAAAAAGCATGTATAAATGCAGTTTGACAGTGGAATATATAGGTTACAATAAAGCATGAAGAGACACCAGTGAAATAGAAATAATAATAATAATAATAATACCTCAGTATATATGAAAGTATTAGAAGCATAATCTGCTATGCTAGAAAAAAAAAACAGATGATACAAGTCCCACCTAAGAATGGGTAGAGGGAAAGTGATGAAAGGGTACAGACAGATAGTATGATGAAAGGTTAGTAAGAATGTAAAATATTTCTTGATGTAGATCACATAAAAGAGGTGCATGAGCATAGCCAAGAGTTATTGAGAAATTCTTTGAGACAGGACTTAAATACGTGGAGGCTTGATATAGTTCTGATTCAGTTTGGGATAGAGTTGCATAGTCTGGCTGTCCGATGTAAGTATAGGCTCTGTTCCATACCTTGTTTATTGTTTTTTTTTTTTTGATTTATACACTTTAATCAGGTTTATTTCTTGAGAATACAGAGGGTGATTTGGGAGCTAGTCATGAAGTACCAAGGAAATAGAAGGGCAGGCAGAGGGGTTATATAATAT
The DNA here is from genome assembly GCF_019279795.1 of Protopterus annectens. Taxonomy (NCBI): domain Eukaryota; kingdom Metazoa; phylum Chordata; order Ceratodontiformes; family Protopteridae; genus Protopterus; species Protopterus annectens. Next base: position 1,123,004,247 of record NC_056732.1, read on the forward strand.
TTTAAGGGATAGAAGTTGTTATATAATAGGTATTTGATTTATCAGGTGAATGCAGTACAGAAAGGCCGTGTTTACCTGGGACATTTTGAGCTGATGAAATAATTCCAGCCAGCCTACTTTGTAAGGGCTGTGTTGTTGTGATATATTTTATTAGGAGGGTTAGTGGAGAATTTCATGATTTTTGGTTAAAACATTGGTTATTCTTGGAAATCTCTGTGTTTGGTAAGTTAATAAATACAGAGGAGGCATAAATGCTAGTCAGTAGAAAAGACTGCTGTAATGGCACGTGCTTTGTTAGTTTAAAATAGTTTCATTCAATAAAGCAGGCCTAGCCTGTGATGAGTTGTTCACAACCTTTTTGACATGTTAGTTAAAAATAAAACTGTGATTAACAGTGATACTTAACCACTGTTAGGTTGGGGGTTGGTATAATGGTTAAGGTGTTTACCTACACAAAAGGTACCAAGTTTGACTGTAACCATGAAAAATTGGCTAGGCTTAAAATAGCCTACAAAGGCAGCTAGTCTAGTACTTATCTATGAACTCAATGACATAGACAGCATTGATATATATGTCTTTGGCAAAAAAAAGCAAAGATCAAGCCCCAGAGCTGATCTGACTAATGCAGTGGACAATTACGTAACTTTTCTCTTGTTGGCATTTAGTAGTAGGTCTGAGTTGGGCACTGATTTCTGGATACTTTTTCTTTTTGTGACTGAAGTGTGGTATTAATTTATTTTCAGCACTCAGCATATAGAGGATGAGTTGTACAAGGTACAAAATGGTTTATGTAATGTTAATGAAAATGTGAGATAATAGTGGTCCTAAAACTGATTATTGTGGAACAAACAATAATAAATTTAGAGAATGTTTCATCTCAGCAAACAAACCACTTAATGTTAAACATCAGTATGCATGTCTTGGGGTTGGGAGCAGGAAAGCAGAAACTGAATTATATAATAAATTCTCTTAGACATCTCATACATGGGGACTGGGGATTAAATGTTTTGTACTTACTGTAATTTATCACTCATGCCTTACAAAGTATGATAGATAGGGATATTATTAGCTGTTTTATGAGACAGGAAAAATAAAATGACTTCAGTCTCATGTTTATCTTCAATTTCTTATGAGAATCCTTAAACAACTAAAGTATGAACTGCCAGATAATAACATAAAAAACAAAATAATATAGAAATAAAGAAAAATAGAAAGCACAAGATATTAAAACACCACTGAGAAGCAGATTAACATAATATAAACAACAAAGTTACAAAGTTTGTTGTTAGGAACAATGGACTCTAATGAGTTGAAGCCAAGAGATGAGTCAATTGGGTTATTCCAACAAGTATAGAACATAAATGCCATTTGTAATATAGTGAAGCAACATAAATCTTAAAATAAGTAAATGTAGTAATGTACTTATAAAATACATTATAGTTATCAAACTAATAAGCAGAAAGAAAGCAACAATAAATGTATAATACAAAATTGAGAATGGTTGTCAGGTTGCAAGCTCTGTCGATGAAAAAAAATTGACAATTCTTCTGAAGGGAAGAACACAACTATGTTACAAAGCACAGACAGTTCCCCAGATTCTGCATGCCATTGCCTGGTGTGCAGGATCAGTGCAGGATCTCTAGCAGGCAATATGTCTGCCGTGCAATCCAAGAACAGCCTGCAGGGGCATGCACGGCGCTCCTGCACTAGTCCTGCACGGACTAAGCCCCTGTATGAAAATCATCGCATTTGCAGGAGAAATCCATGCAAATGAGGTGAATTTGTGATTCAAGAAGCTTGCAACCGGCCGTGCAGGACTAGTGCAATCTGCAGAAATGTACTCGGTTAGTAACCGAGTGCATTTCTGCAAAATTCAAAATGGAGCTGTGACAGCTCCAAATAAAGGCTGCATATCAGTTAAGAAGCATGCCAATGGCCAAGTATAAGGCCATTGGCATTGCAAACAACATAAAAAATAAAAAAATCAACTTTTATTTTTTTTTTAGCCGATCTCGGCAGCTTAAGCGTATGGCAGTGGCGCGCAAATGGGATGGGGGGGAATAACAAAATAAACCTAAAATAAGCATTCTAATTAAAATCACTATTCTGTCATGCAAGACAATGGCAGACTGAAGGAAACATGGCCAGTGAGTAGTGGTTGCTAAGGGTGGAAGCTCAGTGTGAAACATGTAACTATGCACTAGCAGGCAATCCTAAGCAAATGAGGGAAATGATAGTGAATCCCAGTTTTCCCCAGCATGCTAGTCAGGTCCTAAGAGTGTAAGAGTAGGAATAGCTTGGTGCAAGCCTAGGAGGTAGCTGACATCATTGGGGTGTGTGTCAGGCATAATTTAAGCGGATTGGAGCCCTGTGGCTCAGGTTTGTTCCTAGCTAAGCACAGTTAAGCAAGGGTGTGTGTCTGACTGTGCATTGCCTAAGCGGGTGTGTGTGCCGCGCACTGGGTTTTAAAGGTTTTAAAAAAGTTAAACCAGGAAATAGCAGTTCTGTGCACATTTGAGCACACTGTTTGTGCAGCGCAGTCCTGGGCTTAAACAGGAAGGCAATGGGAAGGGAAAACAACAGTATGAAGGTAATCTAGGAGAACTAGCATAGCTGGCAGGTGAAGTGTATCAGAATCAGCCAATTACACAGGCAGCAGACCAGCCCAGCCGAAAACACTACTATAAACCATTCAAACACCTTCCCCTTTGTTTTTTCCCACACTCTACACCACCGGTGTAAACAAGCGGGGAACTTTTAACACTCACAACAGCAAAATGATAGGGGCTGCAATAGCTATCATACAACAACTTGTGGGAGAGGTTGTGAGTGGTGAGGATGTAAATGTTGTCAACCTACCCACAGTGAGGAGACAGAGAAGAGTGCACAGACCCAGGATAACTTACCAGTGTCTACATGAGCTGGAGATAGTGGAGTGTTATAGGGTGGACATGGACCTCCTACAGCAAATTGTTGAGCTGTGCCAGCCACGCCTTACACACAGAACTAACAGAGGGGAACCCATCCCAGTGGATACCAAGGTATGTATAGGCCTAAGAATACTTGCTACAGGTACTTTCCAAAGGCCAACTGGGGATATGATGGGGATCTCACAGGCATCAGCATCCAGGGTACTCCTGGATGCCATGTCAGCACATGTCAGTGAATACGTATATTTCCCCAACACCCATAAGGAGTTGGCCAGCAATATGCAACTGTTCCACCAAATAGCAGAATACCCTGAGGTAGTGAGTGCTATAGACTGCACACACATATGCATCCAAGCACCACCCGTTGAGCGGGATAGGGTCTACATCAACCGCAAGAGCTTCCCCTCCATCGACTGCCAGGTCATGTGAGATGCCCAGGGCATAATAAGGAATGTGTGTGCTGGCTGCCCTGGAAGCTATAATGATTCCCACATCTGGCATCTGACACAGTTGTACCAGAGATTTGCCAACGAGGACACCCTCACAGTCACCTAGTTGGGGATGGTGGATATGCACTGGAGCTGTGGCTGGTGACACCCATCAGAAATGCACACACACCCGAACAAGAACTCCATAATGAGGCACATGTACAGACTAGAATTATTGTAGAGCATGTGTTTGGGATGCTCAAGTCACAGTTCCGGTGCCTAGACACATCCAGTGGATCCTTGGAGTACTCACCAGCTACATGTATCCAAATTGACCTCGTATGTGCCATGCTATACAATATGATCCTGCTTAAACAGCTGCAGCAGGAACAGCACAGGGCAAGGCTACACAGCCCCCCACCATTGCCAATGTTAACCCAGTTAACAAATGTTAATAAATAAATAAATAGATAGTAATCAATATACATATATGAAAAAATTCAGTAATTAAAGATGCCACTTATGTACAGACACAAGCAAAATGCAAGAGACAGCAATGACCAGAGCATTATTGTTAGGGCAGCAAAGCCATAATAGAAATCCTACCACTAACTACAGATTATTTACAAATACAGAGTAAGCATAATCTTAGCAGGTCATAAATGCACTATTTCAAGAACCTCATGAAGAAAACATAAACTAGGCAAACTTATTGCAGGAAAGTGAAGCTATCTGGAAGAAGCAGTAGCTAGGACAAATGTCTGTGGGGAACTAGCAGAAGCAGTCATGTAGACAAGCTAAGTTAGACAGCATAAAAGGGAAAGAGGAGGAAAAAAAGAAGTGCAGTACGCACAAATGAATTTAAAAAAGGAGTGGGTTTGCAGGTGTGATGGAAAAGTAATGAAGAAAAGTAGTGTGATGGATAGAGAAGGATGAGATGATCTAGGGAAAAGAGTGGGTATGTGAGAGAGTACAAGGAGTAAAGAGGTTCATTGAATGTATGTAAGGGAGCAATGGTGGTTTGCAGGGCGTATAGACACACGTAAAATGAACACTGGCAAATGGTATTTCATACATGGAAAGGCTAAATGTGGATGACTGATGAATGTGTAATGCCATTCATACAACTGCAGATGCATTTAGAATCCTAATATCAAGAGGAGTGCGATTCCAAAACATAGCCAAGTATATGAAAAAGAGCAAGTCACTAAGATGTTTTGTGGAATTTGAGATTTCAAGTTCACTTTTGGGATTGTGGCCTGGGTCTTCTTGTCAAAAGGCACACTGAATAAATGTTTCAGTAACAGGATATTTATTTATTTATGTATTTATTTATTTATTGACATTGTTTACCTGGGGGAATAAGACTTGGCAATAAATCCCCATTTTCAGGAGAGGTCTAGGGAAAAAACCTACATTGAGTTAAATAACATCAAATGAAACAATAGTATAGATGTAATTAAAAAGCATGTATAAATGCAGTTTGACAGTGGAATATATAGGTTACAATAAAGCATGAGGAGACACCAGTGAAATAGAAATAATAATAATAATAATAATAATAATAATAATAATAATAATAATAATAATAATACCTCAGTATATATGAAAGTATTAGAAGCATAATCTGCTATGCTAGGAAAAAAAAACAGATGATACAAGTCCCCCCTAAGAATGGGTAGGGGGCAAGTGTTGAAAGGGTACAGACAGATAGCATGATGAAAGGTTAGTAAGAATGTAAAATATTTCTTGATGTAGATCATATAAAAGAGGTGCATGAGCATAGCCAAGAGTTATTGAGAAATTCTTTGAGACAGGACTTAAATACGTGGAGGCTTGATATAGTTCTGATTCAGTTTGGGATAGAGTTGCATAGTCTGGCTGTCCGATGTAAGTATAGGCTCTGTTCCATACCTTGTTTATTGTTTTTTTTTTTTTTTGATTTATACACTTTAATCAGGTTTATTTCTTGAGAATACAGAGGGTGATTTGGGAGCTAGTCATGAAGTACCAAGGAAATAGAAGGGCAGGCAGAGGGGTTATATAATATTTTAAGGGATAGAAGTTGTTATATAATAGGTATTTGATTTATCAGGTGAATGCAGTACAGAAAGGCCGTGTTTACCTGGGACATTTTGAGCTGATGAAATAATTCCAGCCAGCCTACTTTGTAAGGGCTGTGTTGTTGTGATATATTTTATTAGGAGGGTTAGTGGAGAATTTCATATGTTTTGGTTAAAACATTGGTTATTCTTGGAAATCTCTGTGTTTGGTAAGTTAATAAATACAGAGGAGGCATAAATGCTAGTCAGTAGAAAAGACTGCTGTAATGGCACGTGCTTTGTTAGTTTAAAATAGTTTCATTCAATAAAGCAGGCCTAGCCTGTGATGAGTTGTTCACAACCTTTTTGACATGATAATTAAAAATAAAACTGTGATTAACAGTGATACTTAACCACTGTTAGGTTGAGGGTTGGCATGATGGCTAAGGTGTTTGCTTACACAAAAGGTACCAAGTTTGACTGTAACCATGACAAATTGTCTAGGCTTAAAATAGCCTACAAAGGCAGCTAGTCTAGTACTTACCTATGAACTCAATGACATAGACAGCATTGATATATATGTCTTTGGCAAAAAAAAGCAAAGATCAAGCCCCAGAGCTGATCTGACTAATGCAGTGGACAATTACATAACTTTTCTCTTGTTGGCATTTAGTAGTAGGTCTGAGTTGGGCAATGATTTCTGGATACTTTTTGTGGGTGACTGAAGTGTGGTATTACTTTATTTTCAGCACTCAGCATATAGAGGATGAGTTGTACAAGGTACAACATGGTTTATGTAATGTTAATGAAAATGTGAGATAGTAGGGGTCCTAAAACCGATTATTGTGGAACAAATAATAATAAATGTAGAGAATGTTTCATCTCAGCAAACAAAACAGTTAATGTTAAACATCAGTATGCATGTCTTGGGGTTGGGAACAGGAAAGCAGAAACTGAATTATATAATAAATTCTCTTAGACATCTCATACATGGGGACTGGGGATTAAATGTTTTGTACTTACTATAATGTATCACTCATGCCTTGCAAAGTATGATAGATAGGGATATTCTTAGCTGTTTTATGAGACAGGAAAAATAAAATGACTTCAGTCTCATGTTTATCTTCAATTTCTTATGAGAATCCTTAAACAACTAAGGTATGAACTGCCAGATAATAACATAAAAAACAAAATAATACAGAAATAAAGAAAACTAGAAAGCACAAGATATTAAAACACCACTGAGAAGCAGATTAACATAATATAAACAACAAAGTTACAAAGTTTGTTGTTAGGAACAATGGACTCTAATGAGTTGAAGCCAAGAGATGAGTCAATTGTGTTATTCCAACAAGTATAGAACATAAATGCCATTTGTAATATAGTGAAGCAACATAAATCTTAAAATAAGTAAATGTAGTAATGTACTTATAAAATACATTATAGTTATCAAACTAATAAGCAGAAAGAAAGCAACAATAAATGTGTAATACAAAATTGAGAATGGTTGTCAGGTTGCAAGCTCTGTCGATGAAAAAAAATTGACAATTCTTCTGAAGGGAAGAACACAACTATGTTACAAAGCACAGACAGTTCCCCAGATTCTGCATGCCATTGCCTGGTGTGCAGGATCAGTGCAGGATCTCTAGCAGGCAATATGTCTGCCGTGCAATCCAAGAACAGCCTGCAGGGGCATGCACGAGCGCTCCTGCACTAGTCCTGCACGGACTAAGCCCCTGTATGAAAATCATCGCATTTGCAGGAGAAATCCATGCAAATGAGGTGGATTTGTGATCCAAGAAACTTGCAACCAGCCGTGGAGGACTAGTGCAATCTGCAGAAATGTACTCAGTTAGTAACTGAGTACATTTCTGCAAAATTCAAAATGGAGCTGTGACAGCTCCAAATAAAGGCTGCATATCAGTTAAGAAGCATGCCAATGGCCAAGTATAAGGCCATTGGCATTGCAAACAACATAAAAAATAAAAAAATCAACTTTTATTTTTTTTTTAGCCGATCTCGGCTGCTTAAGCGTATGGCAGTGGCGCGCAAATGGGATGGGGGGGAATAACAAAATAAACCTAAAATAAGCATTCTAATTAAAATCACTATTCTGTCATGCAAGACAATGGCAGACTGAAGGCAACATGGCCAGTGAGTAGTGGTTGCTAAGGGTGGAAGCTCAGTGAGAAACATGTAACTATGCACTAGCAGGCAATCCTAAGAAAATGAGGGGAATGATAGTGAATCCCAGTTTTCCCCAGCATGCTAGTCAGGTCCTAAGAGTGTAAGAGTAGAAATAGCTTGGTGCAAGCCTAGGAGGTAGCTGACATCATTGGGGTGTGTGTCAGGCATAATTTAAGCAGATTGGAGCCCTGTGGCTCAGGTTTGTTCCTAGCTAAGCACAGTTAAGCAAGGGTGTGTGTCTGACTGTGCATTGCCTAAGCGTGTGTGTGTGCCGCGCACCGGGTTTTAAAGGTTTTAAAAAAGTTAAACCAGGAAATAGCAGTTCTGTGCACATTTGAGCACACTGTTTGTGCAGCGCAGTCCTGGGCTTAAACAGGAAGGCAATGGGAAGGGAAAACAACAGTATGAAGGTAATCTAGGAGAACTAGCATAGCTGGCAGGTGAAGTGTATCAGAATCAGCCAATTACACAGGCAGCAGACCAGCCCAGTCCAAAACACTACTATAAACCATTCAAACTCCTTCCCCTTTGGTTTTTCCCACACTCTACACCACCGGTGTAAACAAGCGGGGAACTTTTAACACTCACAACAGCAAAATGATAGGGGCTGCAATAGCTATCATACAACAACTTGTGGGAGACGTTGTGAGTAGTGAGGATGTAAATGTTGTCAACATACCCACAGTGAGGAGACAGAGAAGAGTGCACAGACCCAGGATAACCTACCAGTGTCTACATGAGCTGGAGATAGTGGAGTGTTATAGGGTGGACATGGACCTCCTACAGCAAATTGTTGAGCTATTCCAGCCACGCCTTACACACAGAACTAACAGACGGGAACCCATCCCAGTGGATACCAAGGTATGTATAGGCCTAAGAATACTTGCTACAGGTACCTTCCAAAGGCCAACTGGGGATATGATGGGGATCTCAGAGGCATCAGCATCCAGGGTACTCCTGGATGCCATGTCAGCACATGTCAGTGAACACGTATATTTCCCCAACACCCGTGAGGAGTTGGCCAGCAATATGCAACTGTTCCACCAAATAGCAGAATACCCTGAGGTAGTGAGTGCTATAGACTGCACACACATATGCATCCAAGCACCACCCGTTGAGCGGGATAGGGTCTACATCAACCACAAGAGCTTCCCCTCCATCTACTGCCAGGTCGTGTGAGATGCCCAGGGCATAATAAGGAATGTGTATGCTGGCTGCCCTGGAAGCTATCATGATTCCCACATCTGGCATCTGACACAGTTGTACCAGAGATTTGCCAATGAGGACACCATCACGGCCACCTAGTTGGGGATGGTGGATATGCACTGGAGCTGTGGCTGGTGACACCCATCAGAAATGCACACACACCTGAACAAGAACTCCATAATGAGGCACATGTACAGACTAGAATTATTGTAGAGCATGTGTTTGGGATGCACAAGTCACAGATCCAGTGCCTGGACACATCCAGTGGATCCTTGGAGTACTCACCAGCTACATGTATCCAAATTGACCTCGTATGTGCCATGCTATACAATATGATCCTGCTTAAACAGCTGCAGCAGGAACAGCACAGGGCAAGGCTACACAGCCCCCCCACCATTGCCAAGGCCTGCACAGGCACAGAGTAACTCAAAGGAGAAACAACCTGAGCCTGCCCCAGTAGGCAGAAGGAGGCATGCCCAGTGTTCCCTGGCCTTGGCAAAGAGGCAAAGCATAGCACATACACTGACACAGGAGGGACCCAGGGAATAACACCTCTCTCTGACTCTCACATACAGTAAAAGGGATGCCAAACATTATACTATTTGTGCTCAACCATGTGTAGGGAGTGTACTATGTGCATCCAGCATAGGCAGCCCTGCAGCATCACCCGCAATACTGGGACAGCCACAAGGTAAGTAACTCACACATCCCAGTCAGGGGGGTTCACATACCCAACAGCAGTCACAGCAAGAAGGACAGGTGTAGACAAACACAAACAAAGGCTGTGCTATGGCCTCTGAATGATGCCTATGTGTAACCCCCAGGCCAAAACAGACACACTACAGCAGGTCATGCAGTGGGACATTAGTTCTGAAGGGTAGAAAGTCCAAATATAATATGTAGGTAAATCAAAGCTAAGATCTGTAGTACACTGGTATGCCTCTAGTCAGCATGATAGGTAAGAATACAGAATGAAATGGAGTACCTGAAATACCAGTACAGTCATAGCAAATGTGTACAAGTGTCAGGTGTGCCCATCATCCTACGTAGTAATGTAATAACAGTCAGGTGTGCCCCCCAATCCTGTGTAGAAATGTAGAAATAGTCAATGCCAAATGATTGACGGATACCCTGCAGAAACAGTATGCTACCTGTAGGTGTACAAAACAAAGGTCAGCACTGCAGTACAAACTACCTGGACTCCACACATTCAGTACAGACGGGCATACAAGGCATGCTCACACACTTAGAGAAATAAAGGCAATGTCAGTCAACAACATACTGAAAGGACATACTGGGCATGCTCACACACTGTGTGTGTGTGTGTGTGTGTGTGTGTGTGTGTGTGTGTGTGTGTGTGTGTGTGTGTGTGTGTGTGTGTGTGTGTGTGTGTGTGTGTGTGTGTGTGTATGTGTTTGTGTGCGTGTGCGTGTGTGTGTGTGTGTGTGTGTGTGTGTGTGTGTGTGTGTGTGTGTGCGTGTGCGTAGAGAGAGCAATGCATTTTAGGCTAGTCACATCACTACAATTCAAATGCCCTACTTTGGCAATCCTGCTGATGTCATTCACTGTGAAATACACCTTTGGGGAAGGGGCATTTCAGTAATCCCAGTGGTGCATCCTATAACAGCATCATGCTGTAGTGTGAAATAGAACTCTGGTAGGGGATCTGTCCCCTCACATGGCAGCTGTGGATGTTTTGTGTGTGTTTCTATGTTTGTGTAGGGAGCAATGCATATTAGGCTAGTCACACTCACTACAATTCAAATGCCCTACTTTGGCAATCCTGCTGATGTCATTCACTGTGAAATACACCTTTGGGGAAGAGGCACTCCAGTAATCTCCATGGTGCATCCTATAACAGCATCATGCTGTAGTGTGATATAGAACTCTGATAGAGTTTCTATCCCCACACATGGCACTTGTGGATTTTTTTTGTGTGTTTCTGTGTTTGTGTAGGGAGCAATGCATTTTAGGCTAGTCACACTCACTACAATTCAAATGCCCTACTTTGGCAATCCTGCTGATGTCATTCACTGTGAAATACACCTTTGGGGAAGGGGCACTCCAGTAATCTCCATTTTGCGTACTATAACAGCATTATGCTGTAGTATGATATATAATTCTGGTAGGGGTTCTATCCCCACACATGGCAGTTGTGGATGTTTTGTGTGTGTTTCTATGTTTGTGTAGGGAGCAATGCATTTTAGGCTGCTCATACTCACTACAATTCAAATGCCCTACTTTGGCAATCCTGCTAATGTTATTCACTGCAAAATACACCTTTGGGGAAGAAGAACTCCAGTAATCTCCATGGCACATCCTATAATAGCATAGTGCTATAGTGTAATATACTAGTTAGGTAGGAGTTCTAATTCCAGACATGACATGTGTGTGTGTGTGTGTGTGTGTGTGTGTGTGTGTGTGTGTGTGTGTGTGTGTGTGTGTGTGTGTGTGTGTGTGTGTGTGTGTGTGTGTGTCTGGGTTTGTCATTTGTATCCTGTGTAGTGGTGGTTGTGAGTGTGTACCAACTGGACTCAATGTAGAGTGGGTTTTGCAAACTTCTTATATTGTGCGCCAAGTATATATCACAATGTCCACCGTACTGGAATAACAGATATGAAATAGCCAAGAGGCTGGGGTGCAAATCCATACCCCTAAATGTGACAGCAATGACAGCTGAACAATGTTAGCAACTCTTGTATTACCCAGGGTACACTCTCAACCCATGTCTCATACACACACGTAGACACACACACACACACACACACACACACACACACACACACACACACACACACACACACACACACACACTTGCCTAGGCAACAGTTGGTAGTACCCTGCATATTGCCCACTGATAGTAACCATGGTGTGATTGCAGTAGGCTACAGAGGGCATGGCACCCTGTTCCATCAGTCCAATAGGCATGTACATGCCAACAGTGCACCTCCCCCATGTTCCCCACTGGACACCTGCAACACCTGTGGTGCCATCAAATGTGACCCACAAAGAACTTAACATGCCTGAAACACAAGCCCTGTATGGACAGATGCCACTGACACCAGGGAATACCGGTATCATGCTATCAATGTAGGTGAAGGGCAAAACTGCTGTCCATGAACAGTTCCTGCCACATGAGGCCAGGACTGGCACATCTGAAGATAATGATCTGTGTACACAACATAGGCCAAACACCCCAGGTACAGTTCCACATGTCACTGTACATGCATGTGGGAGGTGTGCACATCCCAGACACTGTCCATATCATGGACTAAGGAACACATACACGGCAAGCAATCCACAGCATTGCCATACACAATAGTCACCCAGGTGACTGGATGGTGAATATAGTACCCACCAGTGTGGGCAACTCCAGACACTACACCCATGCACCCCTGAGCCACAATGCAGACCATTGTCATGTTACCTGATGCCAAGGTATACCCATCACCTAGTCTTGTATAGTCATCTGGCACCATCAACTACAACACACCCGTGAAGCAGTGCACACCTGCATGTCAATACTGACACCCGTGTCTGTGTGTGTGGTATATGATGATTATGACCAGATTCACACTCACTACAACCCCCACTGGCATACTGAAGCATGCTGTCTGATGTCAGAGACCTCCACATACCCTTTGCACATAGAACCTCAGTGTGACCCCTGTGGTGCATGTGATACCTGAACAGTACTGTGTTGTGGCAGTCCCACTACTGATGACTTGTATTCCTGGCCCTGCCAAGTGTGGCAGTGTGTGTGCATCCCTGTGAGAGTGTGGCTGTGTTGACACTGACACCTGTTCATGTGGGCAGGCACGTGTACTACACCTACCACATAGCTACCATATCCCTGTTGCAGATGTCACTCACCATCACATATACGTTCTGAGGGCTCTCCAACATGTAACCTATGTGGCACATCCAATAACTGCATAGACATGTGATAGCACTGCATAGTCGTTGGGGGTTTGATACCCTGTACTGGTAGGTGTGTGACACAAACATGCATACGTTTTACTCTCCTACTCCTCCCTGGCCTTTCTGTGCCTCTGCCTCTCTTACTCCCTCTCTGGTGGATGTGGAGACTTACACCTGCTTTGCTTAGGCAGCAGCATGTGTATTTTAAGTGATGCTCAGGATCAGCTAATGGTCTCTGCATGAATTGCAGCCCTCCTCTAGCTGATTGCATGTGGAACAGCTGTGGTAACATTCCCATAGCCAATTGCATGGAAACACACACCAGTGTCAAGGAACATCATGTTGGTGGTGGGCCGTTCATTCACTGTGAGCAGGAACTCAATCTGTTGTTTGGCAAACAGCTTTTCAGATGGACTGGGGTTTACCTCTAACAACATACACGTGGAAACAGGCCAACACACAGGAAGGGGATGTGCCTGACCTGACTACAGATTGTAAGTGCTACTATACTGCATTTGGAGTAATGTTGGTTTAACAGGGTGTGTGTGGATATGGCTGTCCTACATGTTTACGTACCTGCCATGTCAGTGCTATGTTAATGAGGGAACACCCATCTGTAGGGCCATCTGCAGACTGGCCAGTGTGTTGTGCCTTTTGTTTCAGGTCTTACCCACAGAGCATCTATCTATGAACTGCAGAAGGTGGTGTGAGGATTGCAGTCTGTAGATGGTGACAGTCATGGGAATTACTGACTTCATATCCCTCATAGGACATATGGTGCAAAAAGCCCTGTTACAACAGTAAATGTATGAGGTTATCACAGCAACATTTCAATATTGGCCCTGTGTATGTACCTCCAGCCACAACCCTGACAACCTCTGTACATATGTCATGCAGTAAGGCGTGCATATATACTTTACAACATAATTAGTGACATCATATCTGATAACAAGCCAGTGAGATATCAGACTGCTACACATGTAATGTATAGTAGGGGTTATATTTGATGACATAACCTGGGCATTCTGTGGTTGTGTGTACGTTACTGAGGTCTGTGTACATATGATGATTGTCGGCAGTGTGTGTATTGTTAATATGTACCTTGGGCTGTGTACTGACTGTGGTAGATGTCATTGTTCTTGGTCCTGTTCTATCTGATGTTACATGCTGCTCCACTGTATGTTACCCTATTGGCTTACATGTTTGTAGGGCCATACACACACAAGTCCCATGCCACAGACAGGCAGCAGACCACACGGTGTAGAGGCCCAGTATATGTATGTTAATGTGTGGGTGACACATATGAGGTTGGTGTTGAACAGATAGTCCATATACTGTAACAATACACTAGCATGCCATATGCAGCTGTGGCTGTGCTCACATTGGTTGTGGTGATGCACTTACACACAGGTGTATGTTGTGTGACATGCCTGTAGAGCCTGCTATCTATGTGCAGGCACATGTGCATTCCCTCAAAGGAAATATAGACCAGTGTTGAGCCAGTCTGCCTGTAGCCTGACAGTGCTTTGTTACATGCCTAGCAGCTTAGTGTACTTACCCAGTGAGATGTAATGTCCAGATACTTGCCAGATGAACTGCTGCCAGGCCACCATAACAGTCATGTATGTCAGACAGAGCAGTGGTATGCTGTACAGATGTATGTCAATATCTAGTGGGAGGGGTCTATATTATAACATCGAAGTGTCAAAACTTCGAATGCTATAACATCGAACCGGAAACATCTATGACTAATAATATCGAAGCCGCTGAACATCAAATGTTTTCCCAGGGAAAGAATTCGGTGGGCTGTTTCCATGGCTTCACTATTTCCTCAACTGTTGTGTGATCTTGGAGCTGGTATATTTAAGTAGGGGGGCACAGCCTCCCACATTAGAAATAATTTGTAGTGTTTGTGTGTTTCGTATTTTGTACTGGAACAGTGATTTTTTTTCCCAGGAAAAAACATCACTGTTCTCATTCTTCAGGGTTTTCAGCTTTCGTGGTTTTGGGTTTAATGTTATAACGTTCAAATGTTTTGACACTTCGATGTTATAATATAGACCAAGTGGGTGGTATGTGGCCATGATACCTCCTTACCAGTGGTTATTATGTGGCAGAACAGAGATGTGTGAATGCATAACCTATGGGGACAAAAGTAAACCAGTAGTTACGTGTTATACCCATCTACATGGCTGTTAACATCCACATTGTCAAGATTGGTCCACATGTCTTGCACTAAGGGGTTATGACCTCTGGACTGTTCAGAGTGTGTCAGACTGTCCACATATATTGGCCCTTATCTCTGCTGTAGTCCACAGGAGCATTACGTGCTAGCAGTGGTACTGTACTATGATGTCCTTAGGATGTCTGTCAGTAGCCAATGGCGCACATGTTAAAAGCAGATGTGACCTCCCACACACACCATGTCTGTGAAGACAATCCCTATTACAGTAGCAATACTCTACAAGTATACCTGCTATACATTCCTGAAATCCCCTTGCACTATGACGTTGGGACTACAGGGGCTGAGGTAGGGCTATACTCCATGTTCGGGACATATGATGATGATATATGTACATATACTTATCCAGATATCTTTATAGACATACAGATATACATATCGACAAACATAGATATATATGTATATGTACATAGATCTACAAATAAACACCTATATATATATATATATATATATATATATATATATATATATATATATATATATATATATATACATATACAGAGCAATATATATAGATAGAGATACATGTACACATAAATGTATGGATATCCACATATATATTGACAATAGTAGGTATATCAGAATAAATATGTATGCACATATAGTTATTGATATCTACATATATACCAACATAACTAGGCATATCTGTACACATAATATGTGCATACATATATAGCTATATATACATATATCTATATATACATATACATATATCTATGTATACATATATCTATATATATACATATATGTATATGGGAGCGCTACAGATTCCTGAAAGCCCAAATTCCTGAAGACCATCAGGGGTGCATTCCCTTAAGGTATATGGATGTACATTACCATACAATCCACCTTGGTTAAATGCAGGCCTACTGCCACCTGCCATACAGACTGTTCTGTTTGTCAGTGTGCTTGTGATGGTGTCAGTTGTGCCTTATGTGACAGTTACATTCCATTATGTCAGCTGAGGTCTTTACTCCCTAGGGATTGTTTACAGAGTGTAGATAGAGGCTGCTGAACTATACACCTTCATTACTTACCATTGATTGTTTGGTATCCTGTGGCCTAGTCTGTCTTTGCTATTGTACTACTTGATGGCCTTGGCCTGGACAGTAACATTTGTTAACATTTCCAGACTACTGTATTAGTATAGATAATACCACTAGTGACAACAACCACAGTCACAGAGAAATGCAGATAAAAAATATTTATTGCACTTAGCGTTTCGGCTCCCAGGCCTTCACAGAGTACTGTATTTGTATAACAGTTTCACAGTTGCATTACTCACTTTATATGGACGTCCGTGTCTAAACAGCTATATGACATGGCATATACAACTGTAATAGTAGACAAATAAAGCTTTCCCATTTATGCACACCTGTATGTGGTGTTATGTCCTTTGATATCTCTGTGGGTATATGTTGCAGGCAATGAATGTCATTTGTATTGGTGGCTCATACAGTCTTCAGTTGGTAAGGTGGTAACTGTAGGAATAGTGTATGTTCCATATTGTGGGCACGTACTACATATGTAACTTATTCTACATAGCTCTGCATGTGTATGTGTAGTTGCAGATATATATATATATATATATATATATATATATATATATGTATATATCTGTATCTGCATATATGTGTCTGTGTATATGTATCCTAGGGATGCCCATGTTGTTTCTGGTTCTGGTTATGGGATCTGCAAAACTTGGTAGTGTAGTGCAGGGGGGATGTGTTTGGCTGTGGAGGGGTATATCTATTTGTACAAGATGTATATTGTTTGAGGCCTCTCAACCCCATTAATGTTGCATGTGGACATATATGTTTTTAGTTCAACATTGTTAGCTACAGATGTATGTCCGTATATACCTATATATATATATATATATATATATATATATATATATATATATATATATCAGCTGACGTGTATAAACTGCCGTATATATTTATATAGATGTAGACACACATATCTATAGATGTAGGCATATATGTTCCTATATATTTATGTATATGTATATATTTATATATATATATATATATATATATATATATATATATATATATATCTACATATATGGATATGTTGTATGTGTTTAGATATTAATATATTTACACAAACACATACATCTAAATGTTGGAATACATTCTCTGTACTGTTAAATTACTGGGCTGGATGATATGTTTTTGAAAACATCGCAGTTATGTATATCTGACATGGCTTAGTGGTAAATTAGTTTGGCTATGGTGTGCATGGGCTTTGGTTTGAGCCTGGCAGAGGCTGTTTATTTTCATGCTGGGCAGAGCATGGGCCTTTTGAAAAAAGAGTGATTAAGGCACTTTAAAGCAATTGCAAGCGGGTTTGCGTGTGTTTGCACAGAGGTAAGCACTGCTTACTTCCAGTTACAGTTTCTTATACTCAGTTAGCTTCTCAATTGCTTAACTTGTGTAGGCATTGTTTACCCCCATACAAACAAGTTTAAACCCACTTACTGCTGCTTAAAAGTGCTTACTCCCGCTTACCCATGTGCTAATTTATTTAAAAGAAAAGAAAAAGGGGTTGCTAGGAAAGTGGTGAAACAGGGGCATAAAGGGGGAAAGACAGTAGGGAAAATAGCCAGGGATGTGCAGGAAGGGTGTAGGGAAGGTCCATAGCTGCCCATTTCTTCTACAGCAACAGCTGTGCATATACACTGAATTTGGATGTAGATTTGGGCAGTCAAACCCCTGGGAGGGGGTGAGGACAATAAAAATAAGTTGTGATGCCAATTAGACCAGATTACATGTGTAAAGTGGACAGGTGTGTGAAATGGAAAGCTATGTATGGGGTGAGATCTTTTTGTGGGAACAGATTGCCTTTTTTTTTCAGGTGAGAGTGGGATGCTGGAAAGGGTTAGTAGGTATATTTGTGGAGGTAGATTGGGTAGGTTAACAGACAAGACAAACAAGACACATACAGAGGCGGTATATGACACATGTGGGGAGTAAACACCTTGATGGGGGGTGGGGTTGTTGGGAAATCGGAAGCCCATGAGCCCCTATTGGAAACAGTCGGACTGAGGTCCCCACCCATGGGCAGTCATCACTGCACCTTCACAGCCCTGAAGGTGACTGTGCTAGAGGCTGAGTCACAGAACCAGGCTGACTCTCTAATCGTGACATGCAGCCCTCGAGCTGACATAAAAGATCACCAAACTGCTGGTTGATCTCTCTACGCACCATGACCCTGACCTGGCGACGGGGTGACAGGTGCCTGTCCACATTCACTTCCAGGGGGGAAAGCCACATCCCCTGAGGCGGTTCCACCCAAAGGTGGTGCAAGACCAATGGGCAGGGAGGTCCCGGGTTGGGCCCCAGACATGCTGGTGCCCGGTGCCTCGGCCAGCTGAAGTGGAACAGGTGGGTCTACTGGGACCGGCATTCCCAAGTATGCTATAGTGTTTAGATTTCATCATATGTGGGTTAGTAATAGTCAACACATTCCAAGGATAGGTATAACAGCATGCATAGATTTTCCCATTAACTCAAACACCAGATACGGAACAGTTGCATAGCAAACAGAACGCATGCATATATGGGGCCACAGTGGTAATAACAACAGCATGCAGGTACATTGATGGCACCATGCCACCAATGTTGAAATAATTCAATATAGCACATTCATGGGAACTATTAATATATTTATCAAACAACTGGACAGTATCAGAACATAGGTGACATTACATACCAGTTGGGGTAGGTATGTTGATTACTGTTGGAGATATGGTGGGGGGAGAGAAAGATGTAAATTAACAACTAGTATATTCCTGCAGTCCACATTACTTTCCTAGTCAGTGCTGTTATCTGTACCTTGCAAGTCTTACTACACTGCCCTATAGCCTTAGTTTGGACAGTGATATGGCTGTCATCATCATTACACATGATCTGGTTTTACCTGCAGTATACACCTCTTACCTGGTATACCCATGTAGGGAATGTTTGTTAACACTAACTAACTGTTTCTACACATACTCCCAGATTCCGGGTTGATGTTGTGCACATAGCTATCCAACTCTTTCTGCACGGACTCTGGCCATGTGTTGACCACATGCTGGTGGACTGGGACATATCGAGAATATTGCCCTATTCCACCTTTAGTGACCTCACACACACATATACATGCTTTCCTACACAGTTATATTCTGTAGCACAGTGTGAGAGACAGTGGTCAATGATACTTTATTATTCAGAGAAACTGCAACACTCACAATTCCCTACAATACCAGAGTGAACAGTACCAGTACAGGTTATAATGGTCTGTATTTCTCAGCACATTGTTCTTATCCGACGTACCCATGGGAGCAATGTTTGTTAGCACTACCTGACTGTTGCCACACAAACTTCCAGATTACACATTAGTATTATGCAAATACATCTCACTCTGTCACTGTACACAGTCTGGTCACAGCTTGACAACATGGGAGTGTAGATAGAGCATATTTGAAATATTGCTTTCCTAACAGTTTCCGGGGTTGCTACAGTGATAGGTTTGTTCTCATAGGTTTTTGACAATCACTTGTATTCCCTGTTTGCTGGCTAAACATCTGGGATCATCCCACAGAGTTACCAGGGAGACAGGGGACAGGCAGCAGATATGGGCCCCTATACTGGACATTCTGACCTCATCTGTACAGTTGTGGGGTATGATTCTGTATGCATGCTACATCCACTCCCAGGATTCAGACCATGGCTGTGTCTGCTACAACATAAACACTGTCCGTCACAGTTGTGTCTGCTATATAGATATTGCTGTATATCTCCTATCTACTTTCTGTCTTATTAATCCCTTGTGCTTTTGCATTCTGACCTTGTATTACAACACTCTTATACAGATCTCCTAGACAATTATATGTTGTAGGACAGTGTGGGTGACAGTGATGTGTAATACCTCATTATTCAGAGCTACTGCATCAGTCGCATACAATACCAATGTAAACAGTACCAGTACTGGGTATCATTCTTGTATTTCTGGGCACAGTGTTAGTATCTGACAGACCTGTTGGAGAAATGTTTATTAGCACTACCTGAATGTTCCCACACACAGTACCAGATTCCACATTACTATTATGCACATATGTCTCACTCTGTTACTGTACACACTCTGACCACCGCTTGCAAGTTGGGGTGTAAATAGGACATACATGGCTTCTTAGTCTTGAAAGGTATTGTGGAGTTGCTAGTATGCCAGTTTTGTTCTCATAGATGTGTGTCAATCAATTATATTTCCTGTTTGCTGCCTATACATCTGGGATCATCCCACTAATTTCCCAAGGGGACAGGTTGATAGGCAACAGATATGGGTCACTTTACTGGACATT
This sequence comes from Protopterus annectens, assembly GCF_019279795.1. NCBI lineage: Eukaryota > Metazoa > Chordata > Ceratodontiformes > Protopteridae > Protopterus > Protopterus annectens. The sequence goes on from NC_056732.1 coordinate 1,123,024,553, forward strand.
CTGGACATTTCTGGACATTTGTGGGGTATGATTCTGTATGCAGACTACTACCACTGACATGATTCGAAGCATGGCTGTGTGTGCTAAAAAAACAACAGTTCACATCTCAGTTGCATGTGTTACTCAGGTTTTGTTGTCTGCATTTTCCCTGTTTTCTGTCTATGTGTCTCTCAGTTGCACTAAATGGCCTTTGGGGATTACACCTGTCATATACAGGCATTCCTACGCATTCAATTTATGGTGCACAGTGTGGGTAACAATGCTTAATACTACAGTACTATTACATGATTGCTAATCTATATTACCATATGATACCGGAGTATACAGATGCAGTCCAGCAGTTAGACCTTTATTGTCAGGCTATTACACTTTTATTGACATACAAATGATATGAGACTCTTCCTGGTATAATCTGTGGTGTATGCAGTACTTGCCTTGAACTATGCAGGTTTTATACAGGCAATTAATTTACTACTACTTTTAGTTTTATTTCCCATGACAGTAAGTATTACTGACCTGCCTCATGTTGCAACCTCGCCAGGTGACTGACGTGGGCCTTCTGGTTCACAGCCTGCTCCATTGCAGCTGTGGGGGACATGAGAGGAATATTTAGCCATACCTATCCATGATATACCTGAGCTGGCAATTATTACAGACATAATGGGGTGATACACATAACTGGAACATCTCCTGACGCTGTAGCCTCTTGGAGTCACTCCTTCAAGAGGTCCCCTTATGCCGCTTCAGGTTGGCATAGTGATGCCTGACCTGCTCACCAGTTTGGGGTATGCCAGTGGCACTGGTGAGGTCGTGGGTGAGATGGTCCCAGGCCTCCATCTTATATTGGAAGCCCTGGAAATGGCCTTGCAGCAGTCCCTGATCATGATCTTTGACAATGAGTCCTGACATGACCTTGGATTCCTGGATACATCAGTGCTGCATCCGGAACCACACATTCTCCCCTACTGCCATTGTGCCTGCAAGGAGAAGCCACTTATGAGATGTATTCCCACCTCTTAGGTTTAGTCTCTGATCATGATCTTTGACAATGAGTCCTGACATGACCTTGGATTCCTGGATACATCAGTGCTGCATCCGGAACCACACACATTCTCCCCTACTGCCATTGTGCCTGCAAGGAGAAGCCACTTATGAGATGTATTCCCACCTCTTAGGTTTAAGTAGGGCCAGTTTCCCACACTTTTCCGTGAGTGCCCAGTTTTGAAAAGGCTAAGCTATGGGCAAACTTGCTTACCTAGGATTGGAATTATTTAAAGGGATATAATACTAGGCACATTGAGTTAGCTGGCCTACACATTGCTTACACCTCCTAAGCTGGCCTGTGCATTGCTTAGTGTTGCTTACATTAGACTTTGCATTATAATTCCTTTTTGGCATTGAGTTATTATTCATTAAACCTTATATATATGCCTGGTATCCATGATTCATATGTACGTACACTGTATGGGGTCCTTGTGTTTTATTGGGGACTTCAACACTCTGTTACAATTACACCCAACTTCTGGCCTTACTGCTGTACTCTGGTTCACATATTTATGTTATGTAGTGGGTTAAGGCATATATGTCTGTATACTGATTCCTTTCACAGGTTCAGTTTGGTTTTACTATAGTGAACACTTGTTTGCTGATAGCTCATTCTTCTGTACTTCTGTGATGGCTTGGTGGTTAACTACTGTGACTATGATGTATAGGGTCCTGGTTTCGAGACCTGCATGGCTGTTTATTTTGTTGATGGCCAGACAAAGGGCCGTTGGATGATGATGGCACTTTTGACCATTTGTAAGCGTATTTGCATGTGTTTGCATGACTGCAAGCACTGCTAACCTGCCATTACATCTCCTTACAGAGAGTTAGCTTAAGGATTGCTTAATGAGTGTAGGCATTGCGTACCACTGTGTAAATGGGGTTAAACTCGCTTACTAGTGCTTAAATATGCTTACTACTGCTTAATGGTGCTTAAACATGCTTACTAGTGCTTTATTCATTATGACACTCACACATCACATGTGCATTTACTGCAGTAGTCAAGTTTATAAATATATGTTATTTAGTGGGTTTTTCAATATAAATATTGATCATAATGTGCTTTGCCATGGAAAATAGAATGTGCTGCAGAAGGACTTGAACCGGGAATGCCTGCTTGTAAGGTGAATGCTCTGCCCAATACACTATTGCTATGCTCCTTCATGTGCATATATCTTCCTTGTTATCCTCTTCAGCCATTTAAGGTGCATTAACCGTAGCTAAGCGATGGGCACACCCGTGCACCTACTGTTAGCTTTAATGGGATTTTTATAAAAAAAAAAAAAAAAAAAGGTTTGTTCATTTCATTTATGTATACTGTTGCTGTTGTACACAAGGGGGACTATTGGTGGGGATAGTTGGTGGGGATATGCAGACACCTATGAGCAGTATCTCTCATTTCTGACCCCTTTCTGTTGTTTTTCATTGCGATGGCTTGTATATTCTGAGAGCTCTGCTCCCAGACATGCCCCCCTGCATTTTTACATGCTCCGTGTAAGACTAGGAGCTCATGCAGTGCATCTCATTACTATGCATGGCGCGCTGCCATCCTGCTGCTAAATGGCCACCACCGTGCAGGACAGAGGAATAGTAAATCTGGGGGAGTATGATGCTAAGATTTGTACATGTGTGCTATAATCACCAGCACCAGTCTGTGCTATAATCACCAGCACCAGTTTGTGCTATAATCACCAGCACCAGTCTGTGCTTTAATCACAAGAACCAGTCTGTGCTGTAATCACTGGCACCAGTCTATGCTGTAATCACCGGCACCAGTCTGTGCTGTAATCACCAGCATCAGTCTGTGCTGTAATCACCAGCACCAGTCTGTGCTATAATCACCAGCACCAGTGTGTGCTATAATCACCAGCACCAGTCTGTGCTATAATCACCAGCACCAGTCTGTTTCATTGTAAGATTTGTACATGTGTGCCATAGTCACCAGCACAAGTCTGTGCTATAATCACTAGCACCAGTTTGTGCTATAATCACCAGCACCAGTCTGTGCTATAATTACCAGCACTAGTCTGTGCTATAATCACCAGCACCAGTCTGTTTCATTGTAACATTTGTACATGTGTGCTATAGTCACCAGCACCAGTCTATGCTATACTCAACAGCACCAGTCTGTGCTATAATCACCAGCAACAGTCTGTGCTGTAATAACCAGAACCAGCCTGTGCTGTAATCACCAGCACCAGTCCTTGCTGTAATCACCAGCACCAGTCTGTGCTATAATCACCAGCACCAGTCTGCCTCACTGTAAGATTTGTACATGTGTGCTATAATCACCAGCACCAGTCTGTGCTATAATCACCAGCACCAGTCTGTGCTATAATCATCAGCACAAGTCTGCTTCATTGTAAGATTTGTACATGTGTGCTATAGTCACCAGCACCAGTCTGTGCTATAATCACCAGCACCAGTTTGTGCTATAATCACCAGCAACAGTCTGTGCTGTAATCACCAGCACCAACCTGTGCAGTAATCACCAGCACCAGTCTGTGCTATAATAACCAGCACCAGTCTGTTCCGTTGTAAGATTTACATGTGTGCTATAATCACCAGCATCAGTCTGTTTCATTGTAAGATTTGTACATGTGTGCTATAATCAACAGCACCAGTCTGTTTCATTGTAAGATTTGTACAAGTGTGCTATAATCACAAGCACCAGTCTGTTCACTGAAAGATTTGTACGTGTGCTATAATCACAAGCAGCAGTCTGTTTCATTATAAGATTTGTACACGTGTGGTGTAATCACCAGCACCAGACTGTTTCATTGTAAGATTTGTACGTGTGCTATAATCACCAGTACCAGTCTGTGCTATAATCATCAGCACCAGACAGCTATAATCACCAGCACCAGTCTGTGCCATAGTCATAAGCACTAGTCTGTTTCATTGTAAGATTTTTACGTGTGCTATAATCACCAGCACCAGTCTGTACTATAATTACCAGCACCAGTAAGTGCTGTAATCACCAGCACCAGTTTGATTCATTGAAAGATTTGTACATGTGTGCTATAATCACCAGCACCAGTCTGATTCATTGTAAGATTTGTACATGTATGCTATAATCATCAGCACCAGTCTGTTTCATTGTAGGATTTGTACGTGTGCTGTAATCATCAGCACCAGTCAGCTATACTCACCAGCACGAGACTGTGTTATCCACACCAGCACCAGTCTGTGCTATAATCACCAGCACCAGTCTGTGCTACAATGACCAGCACCAGTATGTGCTGTAATCACCAGAACCAGTCTGATTCATTGTATAATTTGTACATGTGTGCTATAATCACCAGCACAAGTCTGTTTCTTTGTAAGATTTGTATATGCCTGCTATAATCACCAGCACCAGTCTGATTCATTGTAAGATTTGTACATGTGCTATAATCACCAGCACCAGTCTGATTCATTGTAAGATTTGTACATGTGTGCTGTAATCACCAGCACCAGTTTGTTTCATTGTAAGATATGTATATCTGTGCTGTGATCACCAGTACCAGTCAGTTATAATCACCAGCTCCAGTCTGTGCTGTAATTACCAGCACCAATCTGTGCTATAGTCACGAGCACCAGTCTGTTTCATTGTAAGATTTGTACGTGTGGTATAATCACACGCACCAGTCTGTGCTGTAATCGCCAGCACCAGTCTGTGCTATAATCAGCAGCACCAGTCTATCTCATTGTAAGATTTCTACATGTGCTATAATCACCAGCACCAGTCTGTTTCATTGTAAGATTTGTACGTGTTGTATAATAACCAGCACCAATCTGTTTCATTGTAAGATTTGTACATGTGTGCTATAATCACAAGCACCAGTCTGTTTCATTGTAAGATTAGCACGTGTGGTATAATCACCAGCACCAGTCTGTTTCATTGTATGATTTGTACGTGTGCTATAATCACCAGCACCAGTCTGTGCAATAATCACCAGAACCAGTCAGCAAAAACAACCAGTACCAGTCTGTTCTATAATCACCAGCACCAGTCTGTTTCATTGTAAGAGTTGTACATGTGTGCTATAATAATCAGCACCAGTCTGTTTCATTGTAAGATTTGTACTTGTGTGCTATAATCACTAGCACCAGTCTGTTTCACTGTAAGATTTCTATGGGTGCAGTAATCACCAGCACCAGTCTGTTTCATTGTAAGATTTGTACCTGTGTTATAATCATAAGCACCAGTCTGTTTCATTGTAAGATTTGTACATGTGCTATAATCACAAGCACCAGTCTGTTTCATTGTAAGATTTGTACGTTTGCTATAATCACCAGCACCAGTCTGTGCTATAATCACCAGCACCAGTTAGCTATAATCACAAGCACCAGTATGTTCTATAATCACCAGCACCAGTCTGGTTCATTGTAAGATTTGTACATGTGTGCTGTAATCACCAGCACCAGTCAGCCATAATCACCAGCACCAGTGTGTGCTATAATCACCAGCACCAGTCTGTGCTTTAATCACCTGCACCAGTCAGATCCATTGTAAGATTAGTATGTGTGCTATATTCTCTAGCACCAGTCTGTTTCTTTGTAAGATTTGTATATGTGTGCTATAATCACCAGCACCAGTCTGATCCATTGTAAGATTTGTACGTGTGCTGAAATCACCAGCATCAATCTGTTTCATTGTAGGATTTCTACATGTATGCTGTAATCACCAGCACCAGTCAGCTATAATCACCAGCACCCATCTGTGCTGTAATCACCAGCACCAGTCTGTGCTGTAATCACCAACACCACTCTGTTTCATTGTAAGATTTGTACATGTGCTACAATCACCAGAACCAGTCTGTACTATAATCACCAGCACCAGTCCATTTGATTGTAAGATTTGTACGTGTGCTATAATCACCAGCACCAGTCTGTGCTATAATCACCAGCACCAGTCAGCTATAATCACCAGTACCAGTCTGTGCTATAATCACCAGCAGCAGTCTGTTTCATTGTAAGATTTGTACATATGTGCTGTAATCACCAGCACCAGTCAGCTATAATCACCAGTACCAGTATGTTTCCTTGTAAGATTTGTACATGTGTGCTATAATCACCAGCACCAGTCTGTGCTATAATCACCAGCACCAGTCTGTGTCATTGTAAGATGTGTACATGTGTGCTATAATCACCAGCACTAGCCTGGTTTATTGTAAGATTTTTACATGTGTGTTGTAATCACCAGCACCAGTCAGCCATAATCACCAGCACCAGTCTGTGCTCTAATCACCAGCACCAGTCTATTTCATTGTAAGGTTTGTACATGTGCTATAATCACCAGCACCACTCTGTTTCATTCTAAGTTTTGTACGTGGGCTATCATCACCAGCAGCAGTCCGTTTCATTGTAAGATTTGTATGTGTGTGCTGTTATCACCAGCACTAGTCAGCTGTAATCACCAGGACCAGTCTGTGCTATAATAACCAGCACCAGTCTGTGCTATATTCACCAGCACCAGTCTGTGCTACAATCACCAGCACCAGTCAGCTATAATCACCAGCACCAGTCTGATTCATTTTAAGATTTGAACATGTGCTATAATCACCAGCACCAGTCTGATTCTATGTAAGATTTGCACACCTGTGCTGTAATCACAAGCACCAGTCTGTTTCATTGTAAGATTTGTACGTGTGCTATAATCACAAGCGCCATTCTATTTCACTGTTAAGATTTGTATGTGTGCTGTAATCAGAAGCACCAGTCTGTTTCATTGTAAGATTTGTACATGTGTGCTTTAATCACCAGCACCAGTCAGCTATAATCATCAGCACCAGTCAGCTATAACCACCAGCACCAGTCTATGCTATAATCACCCATACCAGTCTGTGCTGTAATCACCAGCAGCCAGTCTGATTCATTGTAAGATTTGGACATGCGTGCTATAATCACCAGCACCATTCTGTTTCATTGTAAGATTTGTACATGTATGCTATAATCACCAGCACCAGTCTGTTTTATTGTAAGATTTGTATGTGTGCTTTAATCACCAGCACCAGTCTGTTTCATTATAAGATTTATATGTGTGCTATAATCACCAGCACCAGCCTGTTTCATTGTAAGATTTGTACGTGTGCTATAATCACCAGCACCAGTCTGTGCTATAATCACCAGCACCAGTCTGATTCATTGTAAGATTTGTACGTGTGCTATAATCTCCAGCACCAGTCTGTTTCTTTGCAAGATTTGTATATGTGTGCTATAGTCACCAGCACCACTCTGATTCATTGGAAGATTTGTATGCGTGCTATAATCACCAGCACCAGGCTGATTCATTGTAAGATTTGTACATGTGTGCTGTAATCACCAGCACCAATCTGTTCCATTGTAGGATTTGTACATGTGTGCTGAAATCACCAGCACCAGTCAGCTATAATCACCAGCACCAGTCTGTGCTGTAATCACAAACACCACTCTGTTTCATTGTAAGATTTGTACACGTGCTCTAATCACCAGTACCAGTCTGTGCTCTAATCACCAAGACTAGTCTGTGCTATAATCACCAGCACTAGTCTATTTCATTGTGAGGTTTGTACATGTGCTATAATCACTAGCATCAGTCTATTGCATTCTAAGATTTGTACGTGGGCTATAATCACCAGCACCAGTCTGTTTCATTGTAAGATTTGTTTGTTTGTGTTTTTCGTCTTTTCCCGGTTAGGGGTTGCCACAGCGAAACTCTGGTCTGCTAATGATTGGTAGATGATTTTTACGTGCCGAGTTACCAGTCCTGAAGCACAACCTTCAACGAAGGTACGCCCATTCACGCATGTCTCCACGCAGAAGACACTCTAGCTGAGAATCGAACCGGACAGAGTCTTACTGTGAGGCAACAACGCTACCGCAGCACCACCACCGCGTGCTATAATCACCATAACCAGTCTGATTCATTGTAAGATTTCTACGTCTGCTATAATCACCAGCACCAGTCTGATTCCCTATAAGATTTGTACATGTGTGCTATAATCACAAGCACCAATCTGTTTCATTGTAAGATTTGTACGTGTGCTATAATCACAAGCACCAGTCTGTTTCATTGTAAGATTTGTACGTGTGCTATAATCACAAGCACCAATCTGTTTCATTGTAAGATTTCTACGTGTGCTGTAATCACCAGTACCAGTCTGTTTCATTGTAAGATTTGTACATGTGTGCTTTAATCACCAGCACCAGTCAGCTATAATCACCAGCACCAGTCTGTGCTATAATCACCAGCACCATTCTGATTCATTGTAATATTTGTACATGTGTGCTGTAATTCCCAGCACCAATATGTTTCATTGTAAGATTTGTACCTGTGCTGTAATTATTTATTTTATTTTATTTAACATTTGTTAACCGGGAAAGTCCAACTAGGTTCCACTGATCCAGTTTTCAGTGGAGGCCCAGGGAGAAATGCTCCAGAAGCATGTCCTTAGAATGTGGGAGGAAACCGTAGTACCCGGAGGAATCCCAGGTGAATGCATGGAGAACATGCAAACTCCACACAGAAAGCATCCCAGCTGAGAATCGAACCGGAGATCATCTTGCTTTGATGCAACACCATTGCTGCACCACTGCGCTGCCCAATTAATTACCAGCAGTAATTACAAGCACCAGTCTGTGCTATAATCATCAGCACTAGTCTGTGCTATAATCACCAGCAACAGTCTGTGCTATAATCACCAGCACCAGTTTGTGATATAATCACCAGCACCAGTCTGTGTTACAATCACCAGCATCAGTCTGATTCTTTGTAAGATTTGTATGTGTGCTATAATCACCAGCACCATTCTGTGCTATAATCACTAGCACCAGTCCATTTCATTGTAAGATTTGTACATGTGCTGTAATCACCAGCACCAGTCAGGTATAATCACCAGTACCAGTCTGTGCTATAATCACCAGCATCAGTCTGATGTAAGATTTGTACATATGTGCTGTAATCACCAGCACTGGTCAGCTATAATCACCAGCACCAGTCTGTGCTATAATCACAAGCACCAGTCAGCTATAATCACAAGCACCAGTATGTGCTATAATCACCAGCACCAGTCTGTTTCATTGTAAGATTTGTACATGTGTGCTATAATCACCAGCACCAGTCTGGTTCATTGTAAGATTTGTACATGTGTGCTGTAATCACCAGCACCAGTCAGCCATAATCACCAGCACCAATCTGTGCAATAATCACCAGCACTAGTCTGTGCTTTAATCACCAGCACCAGTCTGATTAATTGTAAGATTTGTACTTGTGACATAATCTCCAGCACCAGTCTGTTTCTTTGTAAGATTTGTATATGTGTGCTATAATCACCAGCACCAGTTTGATTCATTGTAAGATTTGTACATGTGTGCTCTAATCACCGGCACCAATTTGTTTCATTGTAGGATTTGCATGTGTGCTGTAATCACCAGCACCAGTCAGCTATAATCACCAGCACCAGTCTGTGCTGTAATCACCAGCACCAGTCTGTGCTGTAATCACCAGCACCCCTCTGTTTCATTGTAAGATTTGTACATGTGCTCTAATCACCAGCACCAGTCTGTGCTCTAATCACCAGCACTAGTCTGTTATATAATCACCAGCACCAGTCTATTTCATTGTAAGGTTTGTTCATGTGCTATAATCACCAGCACCAGTCTGTTTCATTCTAAGATTTGTACGTGGGCTATAATCACCAGCACCACTCTGTTTCATTGTAAGATTTGTATGTATGTGCTATCACCAGCACCAGTCAGCTATAATCACCAACACCAGTCTGTGCTATAATCTCTACCACCAGGCTGTACTATAATCACCATCACCAGTCTGTGCTACAACCACCAGCATCAGTCAGCTGTAATCACCAGCACCAGTCTGTGCTATAATCACCAGCACCAGTCTGATTCATTGTAAGATTTGTATGTGTGCTATAATCATCAGCACCAGTCTGTGCTCTAATCACCAGCACTAGTCTGTTATATAATCACCAGCACCAGTGTATTTTCATTGTAAGGGTTGTACATGTGCTATAATCACCAGCACCAGTCTGTTTCATTCTAAGATTTGTACATGGGCTATAATCATCAGCACCACTGTGTTTCATTGTAAGATTTGTACGTATGTGCTGTTATCACCAGCACCAGTCAGCTATAATCACCAGCACCAGTCTGTGCTATAATCTCCACCACCAGTCTGTGCTATAATCACCAGCACCAGTCTGTGCTACAACCACCAGCACCAGTCAGCTGTAATCACCAGCACCAGTCTGTGCTATAATCACCAGCACCAGTCTGATTCATTGTAAGATTTGTACATGTGCTATAATCACCAGCACCAGTCTGATTCCCTGTAAGATTTGTACACGTGTGCTATAATCACAAGCACCAGTCTGTTTCATTGTAAGATTTGTACATGTGCTATAATCACAAGCACCAGTCTGTTTCATTGTAAGATTTGTAAGTGTGCTGTAATCACCAGCAAAAGTCTGTTTCATTGTAAGATTTGTACATGTGTGCTTTAAACACCAGCACCAGTCAGCTATAATCACCAGCACCAGTCAGCTATAATCACCAGCACCAGTCTGTGCTATAATCACCAGCACCAGTTTATGTTATAATCACCAGCACCAGTCTGTGCTGAAGTCACCAGCAGCCAGTCTGATTCATTGTAAGATTTGGACATGTGTGCTATAATCACCAGCACCAGTCTGATTCATTGTAATATTTGTACATGTGTGCTGTAATCCCCAGCACCAGTTTGTTTCATTGTAACATTTGTACATGTGTTGTAATTACCAGCACCAGTCTGTGCTATAATCATCAGCACCAGTCTGTGCTATAATCACCAGCACCAGTCTGTGCTGTAATCATCAGCACCAGTTTGTGCTATAATCACCAGCACCAGTCTGTGTTATAATCACCAGCGCCAGTCTGATTCATTGTAAGATTTCTATGTGTGCTATAATCACCAGCACCAGCCTGTTTCATTGTAAGATTTGTACATGTGTGCTGTAATCACCAGCACCTGTCAGCTATAATCACCAGCACCAGTCTGTTAAATTGTAAGATTTGTAGGTTTGTGCTATAATTACCAGCATCAGTCTGTTTCATTGTAAGATTTATACATGTGTCCTATCACCAGCACCAGTCTGTTTCATTGTAAGATTTGTACGTATGCTATAATCACCAGCACCAGTCTGTTTCATTCTAAGATTTGTACATGTGTGCTATAATCACCTGCAACAGTCTGTGCTATAATCACCAGCACCAGTCTGTGCTATAATCACCAGCACCATTCTTTTTCATTGTAAGATTTGTACATGTATGCTATAATCACTAGCACCAGTCTGTTTCATTGTAAGATTTGTACGTGTGCTATAATCACCAGCACAAGTCTGTTTCATTTTAAGATTTGTACATGTGCTAAAATCACCAGCACCGGTCTGTTTCATTGTAAGATTTGTACATGTGCTATAATCACCAGCACCAGTCTGTTTCATTGTAAGATTTGTACGTGTGTGCTATAATTACCAGCACCAGTCAGTTTCATTGTAATATTTTTACGTGTGCTATAATCACCAGCACCAGTCTGTTTCATTATAAGATTTGTACGTGTGCTATAATCACCAGCACCAGTCTGTTTCATTATAAGATTTGTACGTGTGCTATAATCACCAGCACCAGTCTGTTTTTTTGTAAGATTTTTATACGTGTGCCATAATCACAAGTACCAGTCAGATTCATTGTAAGATTTGTATGTGTGCTATAATCACCAGCACCAGTCTGATTCATCGTAAGATTTGTACATGTGCGTTGTAATCACCAGCAACAGTCTGTTTCACTGAAAGATTTGTACGTGTGCTGTCGTCACCACCACCAGTCAGCTATAATCACCAGCACCAGTCTGTGGTGTAATCACCAGCAACAGTCTGTTTCATTGTAAGATTTGTACGTGTGCTCTAATCACCAGCACAAGTCTGTGCTCTAGTCACCAGCACCAGTCTGTGCTATAATCACCAGCACCAGTCTATTTCATTTTAAGGTTTGTACATGTGCTATAATCACCAGCACCAGTCTATTTCATTGTAAATTTGTATGTGTGCTATAATCATCAGCACCAGCCTGTTTCATTGTAAAATTTGTACATGTGCTATTATCACCAGCACCAGTCTGTTTCATTTTAAGATTTGTACATGTGTGCTATAATCACCAGCACCTGTCTGTTTCACTGTAAGATTTGTATGTGTGCTATAATCACCAGCACCAGTCTGCTTCATTGTAAGATTTGTATGTGTGCTATAATCACCAGCACCAGTCTGTGCTATAATCACCATCACCAGTCTGTGCTATAATTACCAGCACCAGTCTGTGCTGTAATCACCAGCACCAGTCTGATTCATTGTAAGTTTTGTATATGTATGCTATAATCACCAGCACTGGTCAGCGTTAATCACCAGCACCAGTCTGTGCTATAATCACAAGCCCCAGTCTGTGCTATAATCACCAGCACCAGTCTGTGCTACAATCACCAGCACCAGTCAGCTATAATCACCAGCACCAGTCTGATTCATTGTAAGATTTGTACATGTGCTATAATCACCAGCACCAGTCTGAGTCATTGTAAGATTTGTACATGTGTGCTATAATCACAAGCACCAGTCTGTTTCATTGTAAGATTTGTACATGTGCTATAATCACAAGCACCAGTCTGTTTCATTGTAAGATTTGTACATGTGTGCTTTAATCACGAGCACCAGTAAGCTATAATCACCAGCACCAATCAGCTATAATCACCAGCACCATTCTGTGCTATAATCACCAGCACCAGTCTATGCTATAATCACCAGCACCAGTCTATGCTGTAATCACCAGCACTGGTCTGATTCATTGTAAGATTTGTACATGTGCTATAATCACCAGTACCAGTCTGATTCATTGTAATATTTATACATGGCTGCTGTAATCCCCAGCACCAGTCTGTTCCATTGTAAGATTTGTACGTGTGCTGTAATCACCAGCACCAGTCTGTGCTATAATCGCCAGCACCAGTCTGTGCTATAATCTCCAGCACCAGTTTGTGCTATAATCACCAGCACCAGTCTGTGCTACAATCATCAGCTCCAGTCTGTTTCATTGTAAGATTTGTACATGTGTGCTGTAATCACCAACACCAGTCAGATATAATCACCAGCACCAGTCTGTTTCATTGTAAGATTTGTACGTGTGCTATAGTCACAAACACCAGTCTATTTCATTGTAAGATTTGTACGTGTGCTATAATCACCAGCACCAGTCTGTTTCATTGTAAGATTTGTACGTGTGCTATAATCACCAGCACCAGTCTGTTTCATTGTAAGATTTGTACATGTGTGCTATAATCACCAGCACCAGCCTGTTTCATTGTAAGATTTTTTACATGTGTGCTATAATCACTATCACCAGTCTTTTTCATTGTAAGATTTGTACATGTGTGCTATAATCACCAGCACCAGCCTTTTTCATTGTAAGATTTGTACGTGTGCTATAATCACCAGCACCAGTCTGTTTCATTGTAAGATTTGTACGTGTGCTGTAATCACCAACACCAGTCAGATATAATCACCAGCACCAGTCTGTTTCATTGTAAGATTTGTACATGTGCTATAGTCACAAGCACCAGTCTGTTTCATTGTAAGATTTGTACATGTGTGCTATAATCACCAGCACCAGTCTGTTTCATTGTAAGATTTGTACATGTGTGCTATAATCACCAGCACCAGTCTGTTTCATTGTAAGATTTGTACATGGGTGCTCTAATCACCAGCGCTAGTCTGTTTCATTGTAAGATTTGTACGTGTGTGCTACAATCACCAGCACCAGTCTGTGCTATAATCACCAGCACCAGTCTGTGCTATAATCACCAGCACCAGTCTGTTTCATTGTAAGATTTGTATGTGTGCTATAATCACCAGCACCAGTCTGTTTCATTGTAAGATTTTTTACATGTGTGCTATAATCACTATCACCGGTCTTTTTCATTGTAAGATTTGTACATGCATGCTATAATCACCAGCACCAGCCTGTTTCTTTGCAGGAAAAAACATAGATGTCAGTGGAATGAATAACTGACTTTTTCCCTTTATAGCCTCACATTCAGACTAATGAATGACAGGCATTACTTTTTACTTAACATTTCCCTTAGCTTCCACAGGGAACATATTTAGTAAAGTTGCTTTCCAATATTTTGCAAACAGTTAAAGTCTCACCTTGCTGATAGATACAACTCCAGCTGCCTTACATGTTCATAGAATGTTACTATGCTAATAGCCCTAGAGCCCTTAGAAGCCTAACAATATCCATCCAGAGCTGCCCTAATTGTTGTTAGTTGAGTGAAGTTTGCAAAGGTAAGGGTCTATGGTAGCTAATAACAAGTTCCTCTGTCCAGAAGGGACATGATCACCACCCTATGAGTGAATTTGTGGTCAGCCATCCTTTGATCTACATTGAGTTTGAAGAGGGTTAGGGTGCGGCTCTGTTTCACATTAACTGAAAGTTTGTTCTAGGAAAGTGTCAGTCTCTGGGAGATATCTGTCTCTCCAACATGACCTGTTCATGTCAGAGGCTAGGTTAAGATCCCTGGAGTGAGTCACCACCGCGCAGTTTCATTTACAAATGTGCAGCATTTCCATCAGGACGAGATCAGAGACTGCACTGTAAGCCAGGCACAGGTCATCCCTTAACAACCTGTAGGAGAGAGAATACAGTGACAGGGCTTTTAGTCTTTTCATGTAAGACTTGTTTTGTGTAACCTGTAATTTCTTGGTGAGAAACCTCTGTGGTCTCTCCAGTTGTTGCAGGTGTCTGGTGAGGTACATGAAAAAGGGAGCATTGTACTCAATTATTGGTCTGATGAGGGCTGAGTATAATGGAACTATAACATCTTTAGATCTATATGCAATGCCTTTACTTATAAGATGTGCCACATGCAAGCATTTCTTTACTACTGTGAATACATGGTGGTCAAAGTTTAGGTTGCTATCATCCTGAGTGCACAGATGCTGTCTATAATGTAATTAACTGGAATGTCAGCTTTCCCCAAAGGAATACTAATGTTTTTTTTTTTTCATTTAGCTTTATTCCATGGCTTTGGCACCAATCATTTGTCGGTGTTAACCCTGTCAGCAGTATATTAACATCATTGGGGAGCTCAATGATTGCTCCCAATTTGCAATCATCAGTGGACTTGGTCAGCCACAGGCAGTCCAAGTTTGCCTGGACTCCTGAGAAATAAATTTTGAACAGTAATGGGCCTAGCACAGAACCCTGTGGCATGTCACTGGTAACTGGTCCTTTGCTAGAGGTGATGTCACCCACTTTTACAGTATATGCCCTGTCATTGAGCCAGTTGGATACCCATCTCGTAATATAGGGTTAATTAGAGTTTCTCTATAGTACTAAGAATCAGTCAACAGCAAAACGCTATTATCCGGATACTCTAGTGGAAAGCACAAATCCAGCAAACTATAATACTACCAGTTTAATAAAAATAGAATAAAAACAAAGCTTCATTAACACAACCGATTAAGCACTTTCATCCACAGCAATGTGGACTTCTTCAGAATAATCTAAATTAATCAATTAGCCCTATTTATACACTTTTTGGCACCAAATTAACCAAAATCATTCATTTAAAAAAATCATTCATTTAAAAAGACATTCATTTAAAAAGACATACACTGTTTAAAACAATTTTATAACCTATGTCATGCCTAAAATAATGACTTGCCAAATAAATCTTTCACAACCAATAATACTTGCTTTTCTTTAACAGGCTGATTCTAAAAAACATTATTATAATATTTCTATTCCTTCTTTATTTATTTTCATTATACCTAAAATACATATTGCTACTAAGTAAATCATATAAACTTGCATTTAACCATCTATACTTGCTGTTTTGTAATACATGTAAGTAAATATACATACTGCAAAATATACAAAAATAATTATGTAATATAATACGTACTTACTGATTCAAAACAAAGTATTATTACAATATATAATCAAAAATCTCAAATAAACACTGTTAAACCTTTTGCTCCAAATAGACATATTAATAATATGTCTATTGATTTCTTAAAGGGTTAAAACAGTGACAAATAATCTTTATTCATTAAGTGTATTTCTGCAGCATTGGTTTTATTGTTATGTAGTCATTTAATCCTGGTGCAGTTGAGGCATCTGTTAGTATTTGCCATCTCACTTCCCTTTCTCCCAAGATGGCTTTTATATTGCCTCCTCTAGGTCTCATCTTTAACTGTTCTAATATAGCAAACCTGAATTCATGACTATCCCTATATTTTGCAACATGTCTAGAAAGTGCATTAGTGTTGTCATTTTTTCTTATAGCGTATATTCTTTTTTTGAACATTCTTTCTGTCTTTCCTGTATAAAAGCTGGGACAGGACATACATTTAGCGATATATGTAATTTTCCTGGTGTTACAATTGCCATACTGAAAAACAATTTTAGTGTTGTTTATATTGTCTAAAGTAGTACCTTCTCTTTCTAATATAGCATAGCATTGTCCACAGCTTCCACATTTTTTCATTCCCTTTCTCTGCACATTAATTTCCCTTGTTGTAATACTCCTTTGTAAAATTAATTTCACATTAATTCCCATTTTGTAAACAAATAAGGGGGTCTCTCGTACTATGTCTATTATTTCACTATCTGCTGTGAGAATTTTCCAATGTTTGCTTAATATGTCTTTCACTTGTTTTACCTGGGGCGTATATTCCAATATACAAGCTCTACTATATCTGTCCATTACATTATCATCTAATAATAATAATCTAGACTTAATTAATTGCTGTTTTCCTAGAACTGGTGTATATTTTTTCCCTCATTTATTAATTACATACATCTTCATATCGTTCAATAATTTAACAGGATAGATCTAAAGAGTTCTTTTATGAAGTTTATTTCTTCTAACATCTCCAAATACGTTGATGTCATCCTAGCTGCACATATACACTGTCCTTTAAATATACTTTTCTTCATTTTATAGGGGTGATTACTGGAGAACTCCAGATAGTTGTTGGAAAAAGTTTTCTTTCTGAAAATACGAGATTTGAATCCATTGTTTACACTAGATATGTATGTGTCTAAATATGCTATACCCGCAGTACTGCTGTTATATGTAAATTTTAGATAATCACTCGTACTATTTAAATAATCTATAAAAGAACTAATAATATTTTCTGGACCATCCCATAAAATAATAATATCATACAAAAATCTTGAGTAATATCTAATATATTTGTAATAGTCACTTTTAAACACTTTTTTCCTTTTCCCAAGAAAGAGAAGTGCAAACAAATACTTATTTTTGTCTTTTCAGTAGTGGATTGTTGCAAATAAAAGTTGATTCTCAGCAATCAGTAGGAAAGTCACCAAACAACAAGCAGCTCTGCATATCTATACCAAAGCCCATGCAAATGTGAGGCTTAAATGCAAGCAAAGAGAAATAAGTTTTAAGCTAGCTACCAATCAGGAAAGCATACAGTAAGTCATCCACCAACAATCCCCAAATCAGAAAAGTCTGTTACAAGGGTACAGCGAAGCACCTTCTTAATGTAGGATACCTGGTTTGGAGCCTAGGGGTAACAAGACCACACAAACTACCTAAAACAGCCCTAGAACTAACATATACAATGTAATGTAATGCAAAGCAGCAGGAGACAATACAGTTTTTTGAAACTGCTGAAGTACAGTCACAGTATATAAGAGAAGTGCAAAAAATACTTAAAACCCTTTTATGTGCTTCCCAGCTCAGAAAGTCCAGGTAAACACCTACCACCACTAGATAAATAATCCTAGTCCTCCTAATGAAAAGCATAGAAAAGGAGTGTCTGGAGTGAAATGTTACCACAAACAAATTTAAAAGATATGAAATGCTACCACAAACAAATTTAAAGACATTAATGCAGCAGTGTACTTTAAACAGCTTATAAAAGAATGATTATTCAATAAAAGTAGTTTTCTTTGAATAAATAAGCCGAATTTATAAAGTCACCAAAAACAAGATAAGCTTATTAAACCCTCCAGCCAATAAAACTATGTGCAGAAATCTGAAGTGTTTTCCCAACATAAACAGACCAGGCTACCTTCAGTGCACTAGATGGAAAATCCACAGACCTCTTGATGTAAAAATAAGTGCTTGCTAGAATGTAAAAATACGCTATGTTATCCAATAGCTAGCTACATAATGAATTCATACCAAGTAAATCAGTAGACCAGACAATGAGACAATGAGGCAAAATGCATTTTTTCAATATAAGCAAAATGAAAGGCAAATCAGACAAAGACAAAGGCTAGGAATTTCACTAGTGTATTTAAGTATCACTCAAGAGACAATTTAATAAATAAAAAACGTGAAATGTGCAGCCTAGATAATTTAAGTTTCTATCTCTCACACAGAATAAAAACAGACAAGCAAATTTCTTAAAATGTAAAATAAAATGTAAAATAAAATGGAGCAGGTAAACAGAAAGCAGTTCTATCAATCACACAAAAAACATGCAATACTTCTTCTAACTTATTTTTCATGTACTTACCTTAACATCCCCCATCCTACCTTTTTCCCTCCTTTTTCTGGCTTCTCCTCTCCTAACTTCCCTATTTTTACTCTCATTTCTGGTCTATTTCTCTACGTTACTCACTTTAGCCATGTATTATACATTTGTGATATCCTTCCACTCCCCTACCTGGCATACTTGTACATAATTCCCACACTGTTTGAAATATTGCTTGTGCCCTTATTTGACTTTAATGAAAATCAGTTTTGTTTGTTTTCAGTTTTATCATTGCAACTTAATGTACTTTATATGATGTATGTAACTTGTATTGATTATGTATATCCATATTTTTAATTGTTCTCTGGAGCTTTTCTCTGAAAATGAGTTTTTGCCCAGTCAGACTATCCCAGTAAACAAATGCTAAATAAATAAATAAATAAAATTATTTCCTCATCCAGCAGGGAATCAACAGCAGTATCTAGTTTATGCAGGCTTCAAATCTTTTTAGAAAAAGACAAAGGCCAGAATTTCACTGTGCATTTAAGTATCACATTAGAGACAATTTAAGCAATGAAAAAACATGGAAAATGTGCATCCTAGATAATTTAAGCATTTATCTCTCACATAGAACAAAAACACCAGGCTGAGCAGATTTCTTAAAACAGAAACAAATGGAGCAGGTAAAACAGAAAGCAGCTCTATCAGTCATAGACAAAAATATAGGTTTACTTTCCTCATCCAGCAGGGATCACCAGTGGTTCTTTAGTTTATGCAGGCTTGAAATCATTTCAGACAAAGGCCCATCATTTCACTGTGTAAGCCACACTTGCAAATATCTGAGTCTAAATGCAGACACCATTATAAGACTAGTAGTAGATCAGCATTTGATTGCAACAACGTGACTCATTCCACACCTGTTTGTATTATTATGAAAATTTATAAAATTTTGTTTTATTAGGTCAGATATTGAGGTATAATTCTCATCACTACTATTATTATCATCTTTTTGCTCCATTTTTTCAATGAATGTATTTCTTTTTGTTAACATTTAAGAGCTACCTTTGTTCTTCTATAGGTTAAATAAAGTGTTGAACTAATAACTATGAGTGCATTTATTTTATATTTGCACTAGTTTTCCTTATAGCAATAACCCACGCCTGGGTGTGGGTAATGCTGATTACCACGGTTGGCGTGGTTTGGTCCCAGGCAGCCGAGGACCAAAAAAGCCAACCGTAAATACTACATTACCCACACCCGCGGCACACACACACCACACACACACACACTACAACACACAACACATATATATATATATACCACAGCTACACACACACACACACACACACACACACACACACACATGCATACATAACTAAGCACAGATGAGGTCATCAAACAGAGCAGTGTAAATTAAGCATGAAGTCAGTTATTGCTTATACTCTATGACATTATTTAAGAAAAGAAACTATTACTTTTCTTAAATAATGGCATAGTATAATGCCTGTTTACTGCCCTTCCGCAGATGTCTGGCATCCGCGGCAGTTCTGATGTACTGCGCGCCTGCGCAGTACATCAGAGCTGTGGGCAAAAGCAACGGAGAAAGCAAGATCTCCATTGCTTTTTTTTACTGTTTTCGCTATGTTAAATGGGTTTAACATAGCGAGACAGTTTTAAAATAAACAACGGAGATGTCAAACAGAATAAATGACAGATTTTCTATACTTTAATAAACATTTGATGTTTACAGTTTCATTTAAACCAGGAGGAAGGTGAGCAGCCAACTGAATCTGCCACTCAACTTTCTTCCTTTCAACTTCATTCTTAAAATCACCTTCCCTTAAGTCCATATGTACCACGTCCAAAACAGAAAAAATAAATTTCTTAAAACTGGAACATTTTACAGAATACTTGTACAGAACATTATTCTCATCATGTGTCGTAATAGCACATACATATTTTCTAATTCTAGTACCGAGACTTCTGGTGGTCATGTCAACATAAAATGTTGTGCATGATGTACATAAAGCAACATAAACAACCCCAGTGGAGGAACAATCAAATCTAACTGGCACTTTTAAAGTTCTATTACAATGTGATAGGTCTATGAAGGGAAAACTCAGAAATGATTATCACAAAATGCTACCATTGGCTTTAACTGAATTGTTTTCTACCTGTAGCTGGAAATGTACACAGTCCCTATCAAAACCATTCAAAAAGCAGTTTGTGTTCTCCTTGAACTGTACCAGCATACTATGTATGTAAGCAACAATACAACAATTTATTTTTTAAGGTCTATAGTGTTACTCTGGTTGTTTATAGTAAAGTCTTGAAAGGCTATTTAACTACTGTCTGTTGTAATTGTTATTTTAAATTTCATGAGCTGTTGGATTAATGAAGAAAGTTATGTGAATTGTATACCAAATAAAAGTAATAAAGTGAAGTCACTCTATAAAACAGGCTTTACAGGATATGTATGTAAACAGTTCATGTGACTAAATGGAAGCCTAGGCTTACAGTAACAAATAAAAACACTAAATGTTGTTAACATGAGTCATGCAGGGTATACATTTATCTTCTGACACCATGATTTCTGGATAATATTTTTATAAAAGAAGGAATGTGAGTGACTAGTTAAGCTTAATGAAATGCATGCCCAGGTCTCAGTGTTGCCAGAAGTATTGAGTGTGTTTTCCCATTGTATTTTATTAAATATTTATTTGTCAAAGAGCCAAGATGCAATATGAATTTTGCTTTATTCCCTTATATATTGTATACATCTTACACAATTATTCATAGAGTACCTTTAAACTTTGTTTTTAACTCGAACCTTATAAAGATGTATCTGCTTCTCTTGGTCAAAGTAGATCATTTGACAATTCCATTACCGTATTTAAATCTATGACTAGTAGTAAAACATGTCATGATAAAGTGTTTGTAGGTGAATAAGATGTATGTGCTAAACTTTTAACATGATTGGCTTAGATATTTATTTTTTAATTAATTGTGCTTTTATTTGCATATTAGCCTGTGTGTTTTTAGTACTTTAAGAGTATGGGTTTCCTGTCTTTCCATGCTGACACAGGTGCAAGGGTGTCCATTATTCCCCCCCCCCCTTACCATACCCTACATAGTAGATAAGAATATTGGTCTTTGGTGGCTTGATCTATACTGGGTGCCTAGACTACATTTTGTTTTGCAAACAAATCCCCTGATGTGCCAGATTGATAGACTCCTATATTGTTTTTGTAGATACAAAACAAATTGTTCTGTTTCAGTCATCACCTGCACTTACGAAGAATAGTAGAGGAACTCAATCAGCTGTTTCCTTTCACTATAGGTTCATACTAGATTGTTGATCCAGTGGACCATTTGCAGACTAGTCAAAGGTCTCACCAATTTTCCTAAACACGAATTAATACTAAATCTTGACTTAGTATTTGTAACCTTTCATAATAGCTAGAGAGGCCATACTAGGGGTGTCCTTATGACTGCTGTTCCAGTTTTCTCTGTTGCACTTAACAAAAGTCATGGAGTTACTCTGATTTACTTCTTTGGGAAGTTTATCCCATTAAAAGGTATTCTCTGTCAAAGGCAGCTATCCTGCAAACAAGACCTATTTATATTTTACTGGTAGTTTAGGTCTCTAGAATGGGTGTTTAGGGTGGTATTAGTTTTGCACATGTGAAAGATGTTGCATATGACCAAATCTTTTCTGGCTCTGTAAGCAAGTTAGATATCTACTGTCAAAATTTACTAGGAAATGGAAAACAGTGAGCTCCAGTTAAGGCAACAAGAGTGACTCAAGAAGATCATGCACTTGATTTTGTTTTTCTTTTAGGAAAACACTGTAATTTTTTGAGCTGGGTTATATGCCTAGCCAATTACATATTATTAAAGGGGACATTATATTCTGTTACTGGTCTGACAAAGAAGGAGTAGAGGAAGTTGATGACTTCCTTGGATCTAGAAGATATGCCCCTGGTGAGTAGTGTAGCAAAATAAAAATATTTACTAACAACAGTGGAAACATGGGCGTCAAAGGATAGTTCATTGGTAAAGAGGATGAATGAGTCCCTAATGATCAAGGCAATTTTTATGGGAGGTATCAACTATGTGATAGGAGCAAAAGTACCCAGGTTTGCCAAAGGAGACAATGCTGCATTTTCTGACATTTAGTTTGAGGCCATGGTTCAAGCACTTCTTGCTAGCATGAATTAGGCCCTGCTGAAGGTAGGTCATCTAAGTTTGTGATCTTTTAGGTAACATAGGGGTTTACATTTAATTAAATTAATTTATCACTGATAACTGAGTGTGCAATGTTATCAAAGGCTTTAACCAAATCTAGGTGTGCAGTGTGCACTGGCTTACCCAAGTTTAATATCTTATTCACTTGTTCAGAAAAGTCCACCAGGTTTAAAAGGCAGGATCTGCTTCTAACAAACCCATATTGCTTAAGGTCCAGGATTTGAAGATTGCCTATGTCCTTATTTCTAAGGTCTATAATGATGCACTCCATTGTCTTACAGATAAGGATGGTGAGGCCGATAGGTCTAAAAGTTGTCCAGGTCAGTCATGGTGTCACCTTTGTGGAGTGGGATAGCAAAAGTAGTCCTCCATACTCCTGGCATGAATTGAGCAGAGGGGCTGGGATTGAATAGATAAGGAGTCAGACAGGCAACATTTGATGCTGACAAAAAGACAGCCCTGCACATTGTGTGAGTACATGTATCTAGTAATGTTAGCCTTGAAGAGAACACCAAGGACTTGCTTGGAGGTGATTTGGTGTGGTGGTATAGTCATGTTAATATGCTGGGAATAATTTGGGGGACATTTGGGTGGCTAACTTGAGCTGAATTTGTTCTCTAATATGTTTGTAATATCCTCAGGGTTCATATGTGATGTTATTTTGTATTATCTAAGGGTACTGTGGGTTAGTATTTCTTAGGTGCCTGACACAGATGAAGAAGGCTTTATGGTTATCTCTAGCATGGGTGCTGATTTGCAATCCCCCTTGCTTTTTGAGGTTTTGATTTTGTTTTAAGTTCTTTGTTGATCATGTTGAACTTTTCTTTAGCTGATTGTGTGTTAAATTTGCTTTTAGGTCTAGGAGTTTCTTCCTTTTACTGTATAGTTTGTTGATAGAGGGTTTCACCAAATGGGTCTGTTTTAACATTTGGTGCTATATTTATATCTTATGGGGAATGAGGCCTCGGTGCTAGTTTAGAAGTGGGAGTATAATCTGTGAAAACTGATGTGCGTAAAGCAGCGCTATCTGAGTTAGGAAGGTGTCCGAATTTCATTAGGCCACCATTTAACTGGAGGAGATTTGTCTTGGAATAGTATCTTAAAATGGAGGGATTTTGAGGTGAAACAGGACCCACACATATACATTGCTACATGATGGTGAGATTTTAGAAGTGATTTGGTAACATTAGGCTGTATATTGTGAGAAATAAGTCTAATATTTTTGGCCACTCCTTTAGGAATTGGACTAGATATTTGCACTATCTTTTTGGTCCAGATGTCTACACCCCATCCATTTCCCTTTGGGTGAAAGTTGAGTATCAGGTATAAATTATGGTTTCTGATTTTTTTTTTCTTTTTCTGAAATCTTCAGATAGTCTTTACTGAAGCAGTGATGTCAAATTTATGCTGGCAACTGGCGCCCAATCAGAATTTCAAGACTCTTCAATGCTAGCCCCAAAACTCTGTAAAAGTGCAATCACTGAAATATAAAAGTGACATAAAATTCTTTGGCATACCTAAAAGCATTAGACCTTTGATGGGGAGGTTGGCACCCTCCACATACATGTGTATTTGCAGGTGTGCATGTGTATGTGTGTGTGTGTGTGTGTGTGTGTGTGTGTGTGTGTGTGTGTGTGTGTGTGTGTGTGTATACTTACTCTGACAAGTACCAAAGCATAGATGGATAAAGCCCTAACTATGACCCAGGTGGCCAAGACACAAATTGCAATATAGCAGAGATGGATAGCCATGCTCATCTAAATAGGGAGGACGGTCACTTATGTGTTCCCCACTTATGATCTCTGGTGTAGGCATATCCCCATGGTAGTTCCCCTGGCTGATAAAAGTTAAGGTGCTTTGATGTCATTATTGTACTAAATTCACTCTTACAAAAAAAATCATAAAGTCTGATTCTGATTCTGACAATGTGAGACTGTTTAGGAATCATATGTCACAAGCCCTATAGCTTGAATTCCTTTCGTCACAGCACATGAAAATATTGAGATAATATTTTTATGTGAATTTTTATTGAGTCGTTTAGCTTCAAGTGTTAATTAAGCATCAACTTTCTTTGAATACAGTAATTCATTTTTTATTTGCTTGTATTTGCTAAGACTTACGTAAGGAATTATTGACAGAATTTTACCTTGGTTTCCAACAGGAAATAATTAGGACTATGCCCATTTGTTTCATGAGATCATGGGATCATAGGAATTACAAAGCACATAAGTCATAAGATCATTTGACCCTTGCAGATACCCGACCTTATGATGTACCTTCAGCTTCTAGAAGGGCAAAGTAGGTCAGGACAGGGATAAATTTGCATATGCTAGTCTTCTCACTTGGTTAAATATGTAAGTGCAGTTTATTCCATAGACTGGGTAAACATTGGATAATAAATGTGACTCTCCAGTGTGTTTTATTTATATGTTAAGTGAGAATCAAATCCTAGTTCTAGTGTTCCTGGAGCTGTTTGTCTCATAGAGATGCTAGTGAGGGTTAGGTCCTTAATGAAATGGTACAGAATGGAAGACATAGAGCATCATGTAAGAGTCTATAAGAGACCAAGTACAGAGATCGGACTTCAAACATATCTTGGTAGCCAAGGGTCACTAGCACTTAGGTCTGCTGGGCCTTTCTAATTATGTGATGTGCCTGGATATGTATATACCAATGGAGGCCTCATAATTTAGTAATTGGACAAATTAGAGCAGAATACAGATGGATAATAAGTTCTTTGATGTGGAAGTGGTACCTTTAATTATGAGTTGTGCTGAACAGCAGACATTCCTAACTACTGGTGCTACATAGTGGACTAAGGAGAAGGAGTCATTAACCAAGGTGCCAAGATCTCTGATGCCCATATCAACTTGGAGTAGGGTACTGGCTATATTGTAACTTGAGGTTAAGAGTCTTTTTAACAAAATGTGACAATACTGCACTTTTTGCATTTTGGTTTCAGCCTTTTTCAGTACACCATATATGTAGTATGTGTTATTTGTCTTGGAAGCAGTGCAATTAAAAAAGTAATAATTTGTGAATGCTCAAGTTTACAAGTATAGGAAATTAGCAACAATGCCTTAGGATTCTGATTCGATATCACGGTTCTAACACAGTACTTAGGTGGCTTGCTGGTTGCAGAAGTGTACATGCTACAATTCCTCCATTGCTTCTTAAAGTGTCACAGACGATTGCAGTAATTTCCAGATATGATGTCCACAGGTTTCTGTCATGCTAACTTTCTATAACTACTAGAACCAGACATCTAAACTTACTTCAGCAAATAAAGAAGGATGCTGTGGAGATACAGATTCATCATGCAATGATTATTTCCTTCTCTAGAATAACTTCCACTCTAAATTAAGCAAGGCAGCACACTTTTTTCTTTCAGAAAGGAGTTAGCTGAATGAGAAACCACAAATACACTGTTGGTATGACTGGCTTGTTGCTCCTTGAAAAAGGGGATAAAATCTAAGGTGATTACTATCAAGGTATACATGTCCACTGGGCCCATTTGCCTTGTATAGTCTATGGCTCTATTATATCTGTGTAAAATGTCTGCCATATTGAACTTGGTATACTCTGTTTTGAGTACTTGGTGAAGATGGAAATCCATTAAGTATTGCCTAAATGCCAGTAGCCTGCTGTTTAGACCAAAATGAAATGTAAATAAACCTTGGTCAAATTATGCATGATATACTGTTACATTCTGATCTGCTGTTTTAACTCTACATTTTTCAGGAGGCATCTACCTTACATTAAATCAGATACACATGCAAATTCACACTTGTAAAAAGTTGACATATCAGAATAAGTCCCTTTAATTTCTGAAAGTACTCATTTATTAGTTTTCTTTCAGCTCTATCAGCCCACACACTTACTGCTTCTGCTAGGGTAAACAGATACAAACTGCCTATGGATTCATGGAGTCTTATTTCATTTTCCTATTACCTTTAGCCACTGGCAAGTAATTTGGGTTCAAAGTTCCAAATTATTTAACTCAGGAATGACTGAACTGTGAGCATTTATGGGCTTAATGTCTTCTGATTTTCATGATTCCTTTTCCCACATAGATAGCTATCTTTCTGCATTATTCCATGTAACAAAAAACGGAAAATAAAATAATAATGTGCTGTTTTTTTTTCTCAGACTGTTACATGCAGCTTTACATAATATATAAGGCTGCAAAATCCACACTGAAAGTAACTGACCTTTTCTGTCATACCTCTCAACTGCCCAAATTTTCACAGAATGTCCAGATTTTTGCCTCATATTGTAAGTCTGTTCCTCGCAAAATTTGTATTTTTCTGGGAAACTATTGAGGAATGAAGTAATGAAATAATGACATACATTTTAGCTTCAGACTTCATATCCTTCAGAAAATGCATGCTAACACAAAACCTGTTATTGTAGCAACTTTCTACATTTAAAAAAACAATATTTAAAATCTGTCCCTATATTTTGGCCTTTAACCCCCCCCCCAATTATTTTTGGTTTTGTCCAGATTTCTTGGGTTAAGAGATTGAGAGGTATGTTTCTGTGATCTAAGTCTGTTATAGACATGTGAAAGTATGAGTATTTCACAAGAGTATTCATTATAAGTAATAGTTAACTGATGGGCTGGATTCATGAACACCTACACGAAATGTACACTAAGTGTACATCATTCTGAGTGAATAGACAACGTAAGCATAACTCCTACCTTCTTCTTCATAATTTTAGTTTTCCTACTGATTTTCTTGTAGCCTTAAATATTAAGAGGGATTTGTAAAGGTTACCACAATGTGTGGACTACATGTATACTTAGTATAACATTTCTGGGTGAACAGACAGCACAAAAAATGTGGTAGAAATGTCCTTGACTACATACCATGTACACATAGTGTAGGTGTGTAGGAATCTGGCCTTATATCTTCAAGCATAAGTATCGCATTATTTTCATTGTGCCACATTCAACAACACTCGTGTCTATTTCTATGAACACTTTACATTTTTAATGTGCTGAACATGATACTTCTCAGAAATGGTTGTACGTTCATTGTTATACATGATATCCATGTGGAAATGTTCACATGCTTAAAAGACAGCTTCAAGTCATGTTATTCCTTGTTGTGATGCATTTCAAGTTCTGTTTCTGTTTGATGACTTTGTATTATATAGCAGCTGATAATTTAATTATTGTTTTCCATAGGGCTGCAATATTTGATCACCAAGACTTGGCAGAATATTTAATTTCAAAGGTAAATATTTAACTGTTTGTATGAGAACTTGTGTGCTTATCTCTACACAGATATCAAGACTATACCAGGTTAAATACATATAAAATCGTCTTTCACAATAAAATATTTAATTTCCTTCTTCACTGAGGCAAGTATTATGTGAAAGCTATACAGCTGAATTGTTTAAGATTTTTACCATTTATTGCTATTTAGTTGCAATAAAACACAACATGTTCGATTGGTTCAAAAGAGAAATGTGGATAAACTTTGGTAAAATTATCTATGACACATTGTTGCATTTTGATTTGCTGTTTTAACTCAAAACTCATAGATACATTTTCAGAAGGCATCAACCTGACTATAAATTAAATGAACATGCAACTTCAAAAACGTTTTAATTAAAATTCAAATCATATCCAAATACGACAGCTGTTTGTCAGATGCCATAAATAACATTTGTTTACAGCTGGCTTTCAGTTTCTTTGCTTACTTACAAGGCAGGGTCAGTCAAACAGTTTTCACCTGCTAAACTATAACAGAGAACTATATACTACCTCATTGTGAATGCACTATTTCAAGTTGTCACTCCTTACAAATCAGATGAAAACAAACTGCCAAATGCTCCAATGACTCCATGGAGACCAATAGAGCAGCATTTGTGTAAGATGTTCCACAGTGCATTTTCCAGGTACAGTCTAAAGTGTCTAGATTGTTCCTCACATTTTACAGGTAGAACAATAAGCTTCAAACATTTTCTGCAGGCAAAACATAGCTGTTTGCCAGGATATCCTTACCAATTCTTCAGTCATTCGATGAAGTTAATGTCAAATGCAGTAGAATTAAACTAAGCAGGTGAATTCACCTTTAACCTTCTTCACAATCTCACTCACTACTCAGCTCATGCATGCTCTTTGTGGCAGCTATGCCCTGCTACAATGTCTTGATCTCTGTCTCTGAATCATACCTCTGTGGACATAGTCTATCTATATTCCATTCACTCATGCCTTTCACCCTTTCTGATTGCCCCTGAGTTTCAAAGGTTACCTCATTCCCATTTTATTTGCATAGAGACATCCTGGAATTCTGTACAGTGCTTGTTAACACTTCCACATTGTACTATTGAAATTATACATCACAGTTCAGCAAAATAAAAAAGTAATGAACACATCTCCTGTTCTTTAGTGCATTCCCCTCCTAGTCTTTATAGTGGTTGTTAGTTGTGCTCAGCTCTGTAGCCTCACCTTTTTCTGACAGATATTTGTTAACTGACTTACTGGCTTGGATTTCTAAAAGTGTAATAAATGAGGCTTGGCACTAGCCAAGTTGTCCTGGGGCATCTTCAAGGGGGTGTTAGGTTGATATTAATGGGAGTTCATTGGGTTGGGGAGGTGAAAGGGTTAAACGGTGGGAGGGTTGACTGGAAGGAAATGAGATAAGGATGGGAGGAGCTTAAGGGATTTAGATGAGTGTAGCTGGGTAAGTAATCACATTTTGGAGTGAACTTGCTATGCTACAGCAGGTTTTCGTCCATGACGATCTACTGGTCAGGTAGGCCTTAGAATAGTTGACTATGGGAGAGGTGAGTAATGTTCAATAATGCACGTTGATAGTAGTAATACACACACATATATATATATATATATATATATATATATATATATATATATATATATACACATATATATAGATACACACACACACACACACACACACACACACACACACACACACACACACACACACACACACACACACACACACACATACATGTTTGTTGCTGGGTCAGCAATGAGGACTGAGGGGGGGGTAGTTTAAACCGGTGGGGAGCTCCTTTGGGATGGCTGTCTGTGGGGCTAGTAACCAGAGTATTCCTTCCCAATGGGGCTGATTATTAGAAAAGGACAGCTTTGGTTCATGGTATCAGCCGTTCTAGTATATGGGGTGTCGGTTGTTTAGGTAGGGTAGGGTTACTAGGCTATCTGTTAGGAGACGGATGTTAATGCAAATCTATTATTGGGGGGGGGGCTACTGATTGCTATCTTTAATAGTGGAAACTTTGGCTGAGTTAAGTTGGTTCGCTAACCTAGGGAGAGCAGCAGGTGTACTGGATCTGGTTCTTGGGACTGAAGTTTGGTATCACTATGCTTCTGTTCAGTTTCACCTCCGTTACAGGAGGTAAGTTTCATGGTGAAAGTTTTCCTGGTTGCAGTGTTGGCCCTTCTCTAATGTGTGTTACTGCTTTCGCGGACTTGACAGCACCTCTGTGACAGTAGGGACAATGCAAATACGCAGTCTACTTAGGGCTCATAAAAAATAAATAAATAAAAAGGAAAAAGATGATACACAAAGGGGGAGCTGTGAGAGATGATGTTTTCTTGGTGTTGTCCTTTTCATTTTGTTGTGCCTTTCTCAATTCTGTAGTAGATCTGTTTAGCAATCTCATAGCTGCAAGGGGCTTTTTGCAGGTTTTTGAGTAAGGGAGACTAACGGCTGCCCTGCGCATGCACATTGCGGCAAATTGCCAGTGGAATGGGGCATTATCACTTAATGGTACATTTTAATAGTATCCATCCAGATAAACTACTCAGATGTTAAAGACAGGAAATCATCAGTAACTGAATAAGTGAGTACAAATTCAAATTTAAGATGATGCGGAATATATATTTTGTTTAGCAGCTCTGTGAAAGCACCACAGAGCTTTACTTCCTCTGATATGCTTAAGTCAGTTGTACCAGGTATGAGCATCGATGTAGGTTAGGGTTTTCAATGTGGTCAGCTTTTACTGTTGGGTGCAGCTTC
Source organism: Protopterus annectens (assembly GCF_019279795.1). Classification (NCBI taxonomy): domain Eukaryota; kingdom Metazoa; phylum Chordata; order Ceratodontiformes; family Protopteridae; genus Protopterus; species Protopterus annectens. The sequence continues at coordinate 1,123,055,382 of NC_056732.1, forward strand.
CTTTGTGCAGGTAACAGGTAAAGCTATTGAAATTTTGTTGAATTCACGCTTGCTGTCCAATTACCACTTGGGAAATTGTTGAGGAACAACAGTAAGCAACATGGTTTGCCACAGGATCTAAAGTAATTAAATTCTGTTTGTGATGCATGATGAGCTTGAAGTCACTTGCTGATTTGTGGGTGTGTTCAAGGGAGTCCGGAATCTGAGGGAGGTGATCAGATGCACGAAGGAGAATGGTTTTCACAGAATGTAGTGATCTGATTGCTTTTACTCTTTCGGTATTGGTGTGAGTGGATTGTGCCCTGTGTTCCTCACTGGTTCTGTTCTGGTATATGGAGTTCCACACTTGCTGCTGTTCTAAAGATTTGGTACTTTCACTGGAAGCACTTTGGTTTTGGGGGGAGGGGTTGGTGCACTTTGGACTGACATGCAGGATGCACTTAGCCTTGCAGGGGAACTGTATGGTGGGTCTGTCTTCAGGAAGTGGAGTGACCAAACTGCCTAGAGTTCTGTACCATCACCTTTGCTTCACTGATGATGATGTGGGGGCTGCAGGGTGTGACTGTTTGTTTGTTGAGGGGGAATTTGCAGTGTTGAGGTTTGTGTCCAGACTTCCCTTGGGTGGGTTTTCAGGGTTTTTCTTTCCCTCAGTTGTTTAGTTGATGGCATTGCTTTGGGGTTCCCCGTGAGTTTCCACAGGCTATGAGGCACTGTTTCTGCTCATGCGTCTCTGCCTAGAGACCATGCAGATGGTGTTTTAATGTGTGCTAATGTGTGTTAAGTGATGCAGGCAGACAGTACTGGTTACTTTGAGAGTACAGTAATGCTGTATGGATTCTGCTGCAATACTATTCAGTTTACTCATTTGTAGAACAACCAATAAAAAAAAAAAATAGTGTACAAAAACACTTAACCTTACATGTGTAATTGAATAATAGTTCACAATTAGTATATATATTGGTGAATGGTGTATCTGTTTTGCCGGAGTGTTGACAATCTCCTTGTTTTCTTGTCTGGTTATATGGTGCTGTCTTCTTTTTGTGGTATTTTTATACAGTTACTCAGCTTGGGGAGTATAGTTTTACTTTCTGCAATTCTTTCCTGAAATTTAGGCTCTGCTGAAACAATAACTATCTTGTTTGTTAAGTAAATGAATTGATGGGTAAATATCATTGTGCATTATGTTGATATGGGTCTTGTAGAATTTGTTGTATAAGAGTCTGAGAGTGGGTAGCATTTTGGAGTGCTTTCAGTGGTGGTTGGCATATTTTTTTCTTTCCGGTAGGGCCTTGTATGGCTCGTTGGATGTTTGGTTGCACTGGCACACATTGTTAGGTGGCATGGGTGTTTTGCATGGCTGAACTGTTTGGTGGTAAGGGTACATCAATGAAGTGCGCTCCACAATGTATTGGGAGCATCAAGATGGTGAAGGGATTTGGTGCAATGCAAATTACAGAGGCATGCTGTGGTATATCAAAATGCAGGCAGTATTTACTGTCTTATTAGTTATCAACCCTTGCAGCACTCATTATTGAGAAGGTAGGGCAGAGCGGGTGTTATGCTATACGGCTCTAGGTGGGTTAGGAGAAGTGATCTGCTGGCTTAGAAGAGCCTTGTGGTGAAGGGCTATTGGCTTGCGACCTGTTATAGCTAGGCTGATTCTACCAGATGGGCATGGACAATGTATGGGTTTTGTGGGCTTACAGCTCACTGTATATGCGAGTTGTCACTTAACCATTAAAGGGAGGACATGGGTACAAGGGAGTAATATTGGATTTGGAAGAGGTGGTCTTATTGTTCCAACTGGAAGTGGTAGTTGGCTGCTGGGTTGCTTGCTGGTATTCTTGATGTGTTGGCCATGTTGCAGGGGGAGAAAGAGAGACAAAAAAAAAACCTCTGCATTTGAGTGCCTGATCGGAAGGTGCAGTGTTGACATTTGGGGCCTGGTCGGTGAGGCCTTTTGGCAGTTAGCACTGGTGCATGGCCACTCGGGCTTGGCTGTTTTCCAGGCCATCCCATGTTTTTGCGTTTTTTTCCTGATGTTGTGTAATTTGACTGGATTTCTTGCTTGGGGGGGGGATGAGAGTGATGCAGCTGCTTGTCTGTTTGGCAGTTCGTCACATGCCAGGTCACTGGGATGATCTAAAGACTAAAGTCACTACATCATGGAATTGTGGTGGGATGGAAGGACTTGCTCTGGCTGGGGCAAGGGGGGTTATGTCGGAAATTGACAGACATGTGAGCATCATGCTTCATACCCTTCAGGAAAGGTAATGTTAAACTGATAATTTTATTATTCGGAGTTCGGGAAGGCGATAATTACTGTGTATATATTTGAGTTGGTAGGTTGTGGTTAATATGTTGTGAATTTCAGATGATTTACACTTGTTTGTCTTTGCAGATGGTATGTCTATGATGGTTTTGGCTGGTGACTTGTTAGGCAAGGAGGGCGAAGATGGTGCCCACTCAGCCTTCGGATTGGTCAGTGGTTTGAAGGAGGTGGTCTTATCAGGTGATTATCAAGGCTGTAAGAAAGTTGGTGACTGGTTGAACATCCACAAGTATTGATACCATTGGGGGGTTTGAGTTGGGCTGTTAACCTCCTCATGCCTAGCTTTGACTGTGCTGATATGGAGGGACTGTTTTTGATATGGAGGGTACTGTGTGGACATGTGAAAGGACTTAGGTGTGTGGGATTTTGTTAGGTTAGGTCCCAAGTAGGGGCTGGGATTTGTGGTGATAGCATGGGTGGACTGTTGGGATATGAGAACTGAAGGCACATAATGACAGTGTGGGGGAAGTCTGACGGAATAGGGCATATTTCTGGTTTGATACGACTGTGGTATGGTTTTTTTGGTGGTCAGGCTGAGTTAGCAGGACCAGACGCTTGCTGCAGGACTCTGGGGGCAGCTTTATAAGTCAAGTATATGGTAGGTGTGTTAGCTGGGTCAATTTGTGTTGCAGCCTTCAGGGTGTAGTACACTGGTGGACAAGTTGTGTTATTTGGTTCAGGCTTGCACACAGGGCATGACATTCCAGTTGGTCAGGGAGGATTTAGCGGTAAATTTTGTATTTTCACAAGGGATAGATGTATGGTAATTTACTAATTTGGATGGTGGCCTGATTGCCATTTGGCAAGGAGTGAATTGGGGGGATTAAAGGAAGGTATGTAGAGTACTTCATTGTTGGGATTGGGAGTTCAGGAATTGGGACTTCAGGAGTTAGTTTAACGGGTTTGGGTTTTCTGGCCCTTAGTGTTAGATCATTAAGTTTTGGAGTAGATTGTTCCCTATTGCACATTCAGAGCTGTATAGGCTACTGGGATATGCTACAGTTGACAGGGTCAGGGTTTCAGACTTTTTGGTTAGGTGCAGATTTGTGTTCAAGGAGTTATACAGGCAGTCTTTTAAGCAGGTTTTGGGAAATGGGGTATGTTGTGAGCAAGTTATAGCAGGGTATGATATTTGCTTAGAGGTAGTTTGGGGTTTTACTGGTGGAAGAAGCGGCACCAATTTCAGGAGTGGGGATATTTGATAGGCTAATAGCTCTAAGCTTTTAATGAACTAGTCAGCTTCAGGTAAGTGAGATTCCTAAGTCATAATTACAATGAAGAACGCTGACTTGGGTCCCCCTGATAGCATGCAGGTTAAGATGTGGTAGATGTTGTTTTGTTGCAGTGAATTTACAGTTTCTTTTCTTTTACAGATCCAGATCCATGAGGAAGATGGTCACAATGGACATTGCCTTTCATGGAAGTGTGGGTGGATTTATTGTACTTGAAGGAGAAAAAGATATGGTTTAATTTATACATGCGGGATGGGGTTGGCATGTCACTAACCTTCTTTCGACCATGTGGCATAGGGTATGGTATAGTTTGGTTTTGACTGTGGCATATAGGATGATATGCAATTGCTTTTATTTTGGTGGTTGGGGTGGAGTATTTTTGCTCCAGTGGCAGGTGATGCTTTGGTAAGCATTAGGTAATTGCCAGGGGCTGGTAATGTCCAGGTAATTATTGTACACTGAATGATGTTTGGCCTTATCCCCTAAGGGTGTTTAGCTGATAGAAGTTGTTGGTGAGGGGGAACATCCTGGTCAGGCTGGTGGTGGAGAAGAGGGACAGGCTTGCCATCTTCTGTTCCCTCTCTGGTGTCTGGTGGTGCATTTCAAAGAGTTTTGTTGAATAGATAAGCAAGCGAAGGTAAGGACACTGCTTATTTGGTTTGAAGTTAATTCAGTGAATGGTTTATTAAGTGAGCAAAGGTATGGCCACTGCTTACTGGGTCGGATGAGCAGGTATGCTGTCCTGATTAATATTATAAGGAGGTTTGGTTTATAAGTAAAGTAAGTGAGCAAAGGTATGGACGCTGCTTACTTGACAGGATGAGCAGGTATGCTGTCCTGGTTAACATTATAAGGATGTTTATAAGTAAAGTGAGCAAAGGTGTGGGCACTGCTTACTGGTGCAAGATGAGCAGGTAAGCTGTCTTGATTAATATTGTAAAGATGTTTATGCTGTGTTTAGAATCAACTACACTATGTCTTGTTGTATTTAACAAATTTTGGTAATCAAGTTATGTTATGGAAGTTTTAATAAAGGTTATCAAATGTCATTCGGAGTGTTGTGTTTATTGAAGAGGACAGGGACAAATGAGGCTTGGCACAAGCCAAGTTGTCCTGGGGCATCTTCAAGGGGGTGTTAGGTTAATATTAATGGGAGTTCAATGGGTTGGGGAGGTGAAAGGGTTAAACGGTGGGAGGGTTGACTGGAAGGAAATGAGATAAGGGTGGGAGGAGCTTAAGGGATTTAGATGAGTGTAGCTGGGTAAATAATCACATTTTGGCATGAAATTGCTACCCTCCCACCCTCCCTTTTTTGTTGGCGGATTAGTGGGATTGTGGTTATTTTATTCTGGGCAGAGAAGAGGGACAGGCTTGCCCTCTTCTGTTCCCCCTCTGTTGTTTGGTGGTGCATTTCAAGGAGTTTTTGTTGAATAGAGAAGAGAGCGAAGGTAAGGATGCTGCTTATTTGGTTTGAAGGTAATTCAGTGAATGGTTTAGTAAGTGAGCAAAGGTATGGATGCTGTTTACTGGGTAGGATGAGCAGGTATGCTGTCCTGATTAATATTATAAGAAGGTTTGGTTTATAAGTAAAGTAAGTGAGCAAAGGTATGGACGCTGCTTACTGGGCAGGATGAGCAGGTATGCTGTCCTGGTTAACATTATATGGATGTTTATAAGTAAAGTGAGCAAAGATATGGGCACTGCTTACTGGGGCAGGATGAGCAGGTACCCTGTCCTGATTAACATTGTAAAGATGTTTATGCTGTGTTTAGAATCGACTACACTATGTCTTGTATATTTAACAAACTTTGGTAATCAAAGTTGTTATGGAAGTTTTAATAAAGGTCATCAAATGTCATTCAGTGTGTTGTGTTTATTGAAGGGGAACGGGACAAGTCTGCCTTGTGTTATGTAATAAGTTGTTTTCTTTCTAATTTCTTACACACAAAGTGCTTCCTTGCAAGCTTCCAGTTTCTATGAAATTAATATTAATAAAGATCTCCCGGCTTCAGTAATTTATTGCCTTAGTCCATCTCATTCCCTCCAGTGGAACTCTAGAAATTTGCAGTGTAACTTCCAAAAGGCAAGGCTTAAGCTTTTTGTTAGAATAAAATTATGTCCTGATATTTCAAACAAATATTCATATCTCTGGAACTATAGTGGTTACTAAAGAAGTTTAAATGGCAAACTCTTCAGCAAAAACTATATTTATAGTGGTAGTATCCTTTAGGTTCTAGGGTTTAAAATGGATTTTATAAGTCGCAGTAAAATAACTATTACATTTTTATATTTTGTAAACAACTTAACAATATCTCTGCAATTACTCAAGCTGCACACATGCTGTTAGGAGTATTTTGTTCATCCAGCTAAGAGATTTCATATGAAGACAAGTAGTTCTGTCTTTCCTACTTTGTTGTTGAATTATTTAGAAAAGCATGGCATTTATGACAACATAAATAATTATATGAGCAGCAATTAATATCTCTTTACCTGCACTAGACAGGTCAAAAATCAACACAGTCATATTTGCCATTGTGTAAGCTTTAAGATGAAGTCTTTTAATACAATGTATGTAAAATGGTTTTGAAATTATGAATGCAAATATGAATTAGCAATAATTGACACCTAGAGGAGTTAGTAGGATGCAACTGAAGAAACCCCTACAGGTGTCAACTGATTGTAATGAGATAAGATAGTGGATTATGATTGGGTATCCAATTACTATGTATTTGAATTTGAGCCATGGCTACAGAGAAATTTTCTCGAGAGGTGAAGCTTGGCATCCTTGCCGAGAAGACTTAATATTGTTATAATCAGAGATCCATTAATATTCATTGTAGTACATGTTCTCACGATTACAGAAAAAAATAACAGAAAAATACACACAAGAATTGTTTTGATAGCTTTGAAAGCTGGTAAAGCAGTTGGAAAGAACTGTCAGACAGCGGGAGGTATCATTACGTATTTCCTATGGAAGGGAAGCATTTGGTTCCTAAATACATTTTGAGTGGCTGTAATACTCCTGAAAGCAGGCAGAAATGAAACTGAAATGAAGCCATTTCATGTTCTTCTGTGGTTGTTTACTGGTCTGCACTGTCAGAGCGTAACACCAGATGTGACCTTAACAGCATGTATATGGTGCTTGTTAAGCACCTTTCTAAGTGAAGCCAAGATTGGGTCTCACACTAGAGTAGCACTGAACCAGGACATTTTTTAACTGATATTTGAGCACAATCACAGAGCTTCATGGACTGCATTACACTTATGCTATCTTTATTACTTTTCCGTCAGGGCTAAAAAATAAGTCCTATTTGGATCAGGCTAATTCTGGATTTACTATTGGCTGTCATCAATATAACAGTGGAAAAAATGGGAAAAGGATAAATATCACTAGAGTGGGTGAACACTGCATTTTTTTCCTTCAGCATAACTTATTTTGGGTCTATATTAGTTTGCCCTACGGGCTCACTCCGCTCCCCTACCCTACCCTACCCCATATTCCACCCACCCCCACTGCTCCCACCCACCCCCACTGCTCCTAAACTTAAACCTCCTAAGCCACTCCCTCTTCCTCTATCATCCAATCACACTTACCCCCCAATTATACCAATTAGGCTCACCCTTACTCATCACTCATACTATAACACACCACTCCTTCGATAGCTTTACCATACCCCTCTTCTAATAACTAACCAGAACTAATTCCCCCTATCTACATCCACCTTATCCTTTCTTTTATAAAACTTTAACCTGCTGTCTAACTCTTCTTATAACCAATCTCAGTAAATATGACTTCAACTCCAATGAATCCAATATTCCTAGCTATACTTACTACTATCCTCACCTCTACCTACCTCCTCACTTCCTTCGAAAAACAGCACCATTACTATTTTAATCACTCTCAAAAACAAACAGCTATATACACCTCTATACTCACTTGCAATCTGACCAATATCACTTCCACTCCCACCTATCACCCAAATACCACCGACTCTCCCACTTTAAATATAACAATCTTACAATAAAAAAAAGATAAATATCTATTTTTTCTAAAATATAACTTACAAATAAAACCCCTCCTTACTAGATGGGGATATCCACCCTAACCCTGGCCCAGCCAATCCTGCTACCCTAACTACCCAACCTAAACTCCCCTACTCACTCTTAATAGGACATCTGAATATCCGCAGTCTTAACAATAAAGTAGCCCATCTCCATGCCCTTTTAGATACTCACTCCTTTGATATCCTTTGCCTGACAGAAACTTGATTAAAACCAGGAACCAAAGACAACTTAGTTACCCCCCAAGGATATAACATAGTTAGACATGACCGAATACGACAAAAGGGAGGGGGTGTAGCAGTTCTATTCAAAGATGGATTCCATATCTCCACATTACCATGTAACCCACCTCATGATAGCAATGCTGAAATCCTGGCCACCAAACTCCAAATGAACCCAAATAAAGCTTTATATATTATCTGTATCTACCTACCACCTGGCAATAACATCAGCATAATCGAAGGTATACTAAACTGGATATCCTCAGCTTACCCCCAAGAAACAGTAATACTAGTTGATTTTAATACTGACTGGAAAAGTGTTAATGCAGACAACCCCACCTCTCACATTAACCTCCATGGCTTTACTCAAACAATCACCTCCACAACCAGAATCAACAAACCAAACAATAAAGAGAGTACCTTAGACTAGATACTTATAAACAGACATGAATATGCCTATAAGGTAGGCACTCTCCCAGATGATTTAAGTGATCATGCTTTAACTTACATTATTAAACAAAAACAAGATTTGCCTAAACCCTCTACTTTTAGGACTGTACGTTCCAATAAACACTTCAACCTAGAATCATTCCAAAATGATCTCAGTGCCTGTAACTGGAACCCCTTAAAAACTCTACCACTTGAAGCTATAAAATATCTAAACTCTGCGTTTTTATCCATCTTGGATAAGCATGCACCTATACGGTCTATCCGTATGAAATCCAAACCAGCCCCCTGGCTCTCTAAAGAAACTAGACAACAAATTCTACTAAGAAACAAATCCTGGGCTAAGTGAAGGGCTAACAAAAATATCTCTGATCAACATCACTTCAGGGAACTGAGAAATTGCAGTAAAAAGGCAATTCTAATGGACAAAAAGAACTATTACTGTAAGTTACAGCAAACTCATCAAAATAATCCCCAAAAGTTTTGGTCCAGTATAAACAAACTCCTTTCCCCAGGACACTCTCACACACCTACCCCTCTTGGCACTGATCCTAATACTCCCCTTCAAACTGCCAATTCATTCAATACCTTCTTTACAGAGACCATTCAATCTCTAGCTAGTCAACTAATCCCCGATAACTTAAGCCCTCACACTACCAGATCATCTTCTCTACCAACTTTTAAACTGCAACCCATCTCTACTACTTTCATCTGTAAAATCATCCAAAAACTTAAACCTAGTACCCCTTCTGCTGAACAAATACCATCAGAATACCTGCAAAAGGCAGCTAAGGTAACAGCATACCCTGTATCCATCCTCATTAACAGAACCATTAAAGAAGGAACCATTCCTGACATTTGGAAAATCTCCCATATTATTCCCCTTCATAAAGGCGACAATTCAAATGGTTAATCTAACTACAGACCAATAGCTCTATTATCTCCTCTATCTAAAATAATGGAAAAATGCATTTACCAACAAGTACTACATCATTTATCTCAACATAACATAATAGCAAACTGCCAACATGGCTTTAGGCCATCACATAGTACCACAACTGCTCTACTATCTTTTATAGATACCATCAACAGAAACCGCAATAACAATATCCTCTCATCTGCTCTATTTATTGACCTCTCAAAGGCTTTTGACATGGTCAACCATGCCCTTCTCATCAACACTCTTGAATCCCTTGCCTTTGATCATCTGACTATTAAATGGTTCAGATCCTACCTTAGCAATAGGCAACAAGCAGTTCTCTGGCAAAACAAAATATCATCCCTCCAGCCAGTGACCCTCGGAGTCCCTCAAGGCTCTATTCTGGGACCACTGCTCTTTTCATTATTTATCAATGACCTCCATATAGCACTCCTGCAAGCCACCTGCATTCAATATGCAGATGATTCTACCGTAGTATGCTCAGCAAACTCCCCTTCAGAACTACACCCTCTAACCCAAGATGTATTTAACATAGTAGAAACATGGTTTATAAAGAGATGCCTCCTTCTCAATGCTAAAAAAACTAAGTTCCTCCTCTTTACACCCACCAATAAATCCTCACCCATTGATTTCTCTGTGTCCTCCAATAACAGCACTATCATACTTCCTGATACAACCACCAAAGTGCTCAGAATAACTATTGACAATCACCTTACTTTTGATACCCACATAAATAACACTATCAAAACTGTCAATAGAAAAATTGGTTCCTTATAGAGGATCAAACCTTTCCTCACCCCTATAGCCAGAACTAAAATTGCTCACTCTCACTTAATATCAACTCTTCTGTATGCTTCGCCCATATATACTAACCTAAAGAAAAATAATCTTACCAAACTAACAGATTCTTATAATAACATCGCCAGATTTGCAACTGGCAATCCCTTTGGAACCCACCACTGCTTGAATCTAAGGCAACTAGGCTGGCTGGAACTTCAAAACCAACTGATAGTATCCCAACTCACCATTGCCCACAAGATCTTCTACCAACCCAACAACACTCCTATACTCTCCAATCTCATCCTCCAGTACAAAAATCTTAACTCCCTGCGCTCTTCCAACAAACTCCTTGCCTGCATATGCAAGTCTAACAACCTGGCTGGAGACTCTCTTTTTTCTAACACAGTTGGAAAAATCTGGAACCTACTGCCAAATGAACTAACATTACTTTCTTCCTTGCCTCTATTTAAACACAACCTCAAAAAACACCTAAATTCTCACTGGCTATGCCCCTGCAGCAATCCTGACTAATCTTCTTCCTCTCTTCTTCTTTTTCTAATTACACCTCCTGTTACTTCTTATTTCTACTACTCTTACTTCAACTACTTATACTCTAAATGGATTGTTACATGTTCACTCCTTGTTAGATTTACTAACTGTTGTTCCTAATTTGATATGCCTAAAGAGTAATTCCTACTCTATATTATTATTACTTCCTACAAGACATACTTTTTAATTTTAAACATTACTTGTATTTTTATTTTTATTTTAATCCCTGTGGATGATTTTCTAAGTTGTATAACTGCCGGAGCTTTTCTCCCCGGGCCTCTACTGAAAATGGAAATATATCCAGTTAGACTAGCCCGGTTAACAAATGTAAAATAAAAATAAATAAATACAATTTTCAGTAAAAGCATATTTGTAGACCTCTATTCAGTGAAAATCAGTTCCACGATTTGCCGAATAATCCAAGGACAAAGAAATACTTGCCCTGCAGCACAATGGACTCACATCTAACTAAATCGAACCCACCCAAGTGGGGGCTTCACTCCCACCCCCCCAAACTATATATACCACCTCCAAGATCGCACTACAGTGGAGAAAAGGGCAAAGTTGTGTAGTTGGCCAACTACATCTTTGCCCTTGGAATATTCAGCGAATCGCAGAACATATTTTCACTGAATAGGGGTCTATGAATACGTTTTTGCTGAAAATAAGTTTTGGTGAACTAATATAGACCTACTTATTTTCCAATGGATTTACTTTAGAAGCATTACCTTTCTACATAAATTGTTTCTAAGGTCATTTGCTCTTAATATTTGCTTACTTGAAATTGGTAATGATCAATGACATGAACATGCCTGTGTTTGTGTTGCTGCTGTGTAGCTGGCTACAAACAACAGGACTGCATTAAACGGCAGTGGTTTACTGATAAGCTGTGTTTAAGAGTGGGAGTAGGAATGTCACCTTGTACAGGTACTGCTTTGTGTGCCTAGCAGGGGGTTGTAATGGTGATAAGTTTGTATATTTTGAAGACTCACTTGATGTATCCTACAATCTGATTCAATAATGGTTGCTTTGCTGCTTCTTCCTGGTTGGTACAGTACCTTCTATACCCCCAAAAAATGTTTTGTTTTTCAGCCAGCAGGTTATTAATTGAGAAATAATGTTTAGCTGTGACTAATTGAACTATTCCATAGTAGAAGTTACATGTTGCTTGTTGTAAAATTGTTACTCTCCTATTAATTTCTTCCATACTAGGAGTTACATGTTGCTTGTTGTAAAATTGTTTCTTTCCTATTAATTTCTTCCATTTGCTACTATAATCTATTGTGTAATTATCCCAGAGAAGCAATAAATCTATACGGTAATCATATAACTTAACAGCAAATAAGTAATATTAAGATAATCATTATAAGGCTGCAATAACTTGAGCCACCCCAGTCATTTAGAGTACATCACAACTCCTTTATTTAATGAAATAAAAATTATAATAATAAAAACCTTCACCCACTAAAATAACAAATATTCTCATCCTCAATTAGCCTGAAAGCTTAACTGAATGTTTGTATTGGGCAAAATGGAAAAGGTTAATGAAGAAACCACCTGTATAAACTCCAATTCAAAAGGAAAAAAACAAAGTCACAAAATGGGTGAAGGTTAGCGCTTTCGTTTACTCAAAATCAGCAAATTTCCTCAGACAACACAATCAGTACACCAACAAATTTAAACAGACAAATTATATGACATCACCAACACAGTAATACAAAAAATGCCCCCATTTAAAGAGCCTTATTCAATTATAAAAATATATATCATATACATGTATAAACATCCCTATAAAAAACATATATAAATGTATAAAAATCTATAAATAAAAACTTAAACAGTAATACAATCTATCTATTTAGGGCTTTGATTCTGAGAATACTTTTAACAGAAATACTATCATTAAGACCCGGCGGTACTTGGGTATTTAGTCTCAATTGCCAAAACAAGTCTTTTTCATCCAATCTCAAGGATGATGGTCCCCCCTACAATTGTCATCCATTTTATCAATGACAAGAAAGGAAAATTCATGTGTAGGGTTCTCATTTACATGCCTAGCCAAGGCATTATTTAAATTAAGCTTACTAATGTGGTATAAATGTTCATAAATCCTGTTTTTAAGGGGACTTTCTGTTCTCCCAACATAAAAGGCAGAACAAACAGAATAGGAACTTAAATAAACAGCACCTCTTGAATTACAATTAAATCTGCCCCTAATATAATATTTTTGATTATGTATAACAAACAAATTTAGTAGTGTTAATATATTTGCACCAATGCCATGCTCCACATTTGAGCATGCCGCAGTGTGGTAAATAGTAATAAGGCATCCAATTTTCAAGAATAGCTTTCAAGTGTTTTCTAAATATAATTTTCAGAAAGTCACCCACACTATTCCTAACCATACTATCCTCCAATAGGAAACACCAATTCTTAATGAAAATAAATTTTAACAAAGGTGCATCCAAAGAAAAGGTAGTAATAAAACTTGTATTATCGAAACTTTTGTTAATGGAAAGATTCAAATTGTTAACCATACCAGATATGTTGATACTATCCACAGTTGGTTCACTCAGATCAATTCCTAATGAGCTAGTCAAGGAGGTATTTACATCTATTACAGTTCCCACCCCCATCCAACAATTTGTTTTTACATAATAAAGGTTTAAAAGTCCCCCTCAATCTCTTATGATGGACTTCATGAATTAAATCATTCAAGATTTCACTAGGATAACCTCACTTGATAACATTCCTTTCAAAAGGTTGCACTCAACTAGAAAATCAACCTCCAAGGACACCAACCTTGCCGCCCAAACCAATTGGCCCTTGACGACCGCCCTCTTCTGATGATATGGGTGAGAACTTGAAAAATGAAGGAAGGCATTCGAGTAGGTTGATTTCCTAAATAATCCTAGAAATAAACCTTCTATTTACTTTGTCCTTAATGAGCTCAACATCCAAGCAGGAAATCATATCATCCCGAAAATCCCAAGTAAATTCCAAAAACATGTAAATTGTGTTATATGCTCAATAAAGGAAGTGGCCAAAGCCTGACCACCCTTCCAAATGATGAAAATATCATCCAAATAATGGGTGTACCATGCTACCCTCTGCCGGAAAATATCATCCTTAAAAAGGAATTTCTTCTCCCATTGGGCCATCACAATGTTAGCAAAGGTGGCTCCACAGGGAAAACCCATGGCAACACCAGTTTTCTGTAAATAAAATTCTTTATCAAAAATAAAATAGTTATTACTGAGAACCAAATCTAAAAGATAAATAATGAGATCAATAATGGACCCTTCAATGTGTTTATCAAGCAAAAAGTCCCTAATCCAATCACAGCCAGTGTCCTGAGGTATAACTATACAAATCATTGACATCAATCGTGAGAAAGTTGAACTCTTCAGAAAAGGGCAGATTATTTATAGCCTCGAGGAATGCCCAAGAGTCCTTACAATTCTGGGACTCATCCAAAAGGACATCCTTCAATTTGATGTCTATAAATTTGGCGCAGCCATACATAATAGATTGCCTGCCATCCACAATTGGACAAAACGGAGGGTTAAGTAAGTCCTTGTGGATTTTCAGCAATCCAAACATAATAGGTGTCAGGGGGTGAGCAATGTTGAGATAATTATATAAATCAACATCAATTATCCCATCAATAAATAAATCATTAATAAATCCCCTAACCCATTAGTAAGCACCATTCATTTCATTCCTGGAAACTTTAACATATGCTTCCCCAGTTAAGAGAATTTTCATTCTCTTAATATAAAGGCATTTATAAGCCTAGCCATAGTTATGTGGCTTTCGCCACCCCTTTAGTTTGAATAAAAACTATGCCTATCATTTTTCATCATCCTTGGTCATGAAAATAGCCCTCCACCCGTACTGGGTTTGATTTATCGAATGAAAATTCTCTTAACTGGGGAAACAAATGTTAAAGTTATTTTGTTTTTGAAGAAACCACCTGTATTCAAATTATACCATTTTTTTACATTACCACTGTTATAAGGGAGCCCTTTTTCATTGCATAGCTTATATTTAAGTGTGGTGTCCAGGTCAAGGGAAGAAGTCATTCTACTGTAATCAGTTCTCATCAGGCCAATCACTGAATATAATGTCACATTTGGTATGTACCTTCCAAACCCCTTGTCACAACTGGACCATAACACTTTTTCACTAAAGAAAGATCACAGGCCTCAATCACAATTATGAAAACCATCTCAAAGCCTTGTTCCTCTTCTTGGTGTCATATTGCCTACAATGAGGTGACCTCTGTCTTATGTATGCAGCTTCAATATATCATATCTTGTCAGATCTATTACACGTTCACAAGTCCAACTGTAGTGTGAAAACCCACACAAGAATTCTCAGTCTGTTTTGTAACATAAATAGAACATGTTGTTGGGATAGGTATGTATCACAGGACTATACCTCTTCTAAGGAACCATCTTGCACCCCACATAATGCAAAGGAATTCTCTTAACTCTATTCAAATGTAATTTAGATGACTGGATGGGAAAGTGCAATGTAACCCCTAGTTTAGCACCACTATCCATCCTAAATAAGGACAGCAAGTAACTGTTCCAACATATCCTTGTTCTGCCCTTTTGAGCCTGCACTTGTGTTTGTGTGTGTGTGTGTGTGTGTGTGTGTGTGTGTGTGTGTGTGTGTGTGTGTGTGTGTGTATGCAAACATGAGTGTGTGCATGCATGTGTTTTATGTATGTGAAACTGTTTATATGTGTCATTACCTTTGCAGAAGGGCAGATGCCACTTCCTCCAAAATAATTCACTTTTAGTATTAACTTATTCAAAGCAGGGATCCATGAATCACAAACAGTTGGACATAGACAGAGAGGTTTGTTTGGTGTGAGGCTTTGATCTTCTACAAATAACATTTCTTTTTTATTAGTTTCCAAAACTAACATTTGATAAGATTACTTCCTCTAGGTTTGCTTCACTAGAGTAATTGTCAATTAACCTAATTTCCTTGAAATGGATCACCGATTAACAGACTACAGTACTATTAGAATTATAACAATTTCTGGATTGAGGTCATATGGGGTGTCACTAGAATTCACTGCTAGTTAGGGTCAGACTTAGGTGAAATGGCACCTTAGGGGAAGGGCTCCATTGTGGCCCCCAGCTGCTCATTGAACCCCTCTTGCCCATCACTTGGTACCAGTCCCCTTTCTTACCCTTGGTTTCCCTCATGTTGGCCATCCCAGATCATACAGGTTACTCTTTTATTCCTTTTCTCACATTTTGTCTTTCTCTTCTTCTCTTCAGCTTTTTTTTCAACACACTCTAATTTTGTAAGACTGCACTCTAATAACTGAGAAGGAAATAATTGTTATAAGCCTGAGTTTGGGGGACTGATAGCCATCTCCTCCCAAAGCTATGGGGAGGCTTCTAGATGCTCTGTGGTGCATTTCAGAGTTTTTTATACAACTGTTTCATCTACTGGTGGCCTGAGCACAAATCTTGATTCAGAAAAGAAGTCCAGTCTTATTCTTCAACAGTGTTTTTCCCTGCATCCTTTGAACACACCTTAACATACCCAGCCCTCACTGTCATAGTGGGGCTGGTTTCTCCCTCTTTCTCCAGTCCCCCAGTAAGACACCCCACTGGCACAGAGTTGAGTCCTTAGCCAGGGTTCCAAGCCAAGTCCTCCAACACTCTCTCTGTCCAAACCAATGCTTCAAGTCCCTGCCCAAGTAGCTGACATACAAACTCTTGCAGATTTTTATTACACACAAACATACCTGGGAAAGGCTGGCCCAGGTTTACTAGCTATGCCCCCTTCTTCCCAGACTATAAACTACATATCACTGCCACCAGACCCCCATATCAACTACTTTAAGGCCTTAACACAGGGTGTCCAATCTTACTGTGTAATGTTACTATTAATACAAATGGTAGTTTGAGCAATGCTATTAGGAGTGGCCCACAGTGTCACAAAATAAATATGCAAGTACTCTCATAACATAAATAGCTCTAGAAAGATGAGCCACAATGAAATATTTAAATATATTTAATAATAAATAATAAAAGAACAAGAAAATACTCTGCATATAATTACAGTGACATCCGAGTTCAAAATCACAAGAAATATTTAAAGCAACATTGCAGGAGAGTCTTAAATAAATAAAGAAAAAGCATCTAACCTAAGTGGTGCTGTATTTCTGACAATTATACTGTTCCCTAGACATACTTACTCAGAGCAAGGCAGATGTGGTGTATGGTTCTTGTCAGGTCCAAGAAAGAATACAGAATGCTGAGTTTCTTTCTAAGAGACTTCCCAAATGAATATCTCAACTATTACTGCTGGGATAACATGCAGAATGACATCATTGCATGTCATCTGACTCCTAGTTCCCAGGCCCCAAAACAACAGTTGGTGGTAGCTGGTAGCATTTAGCTTCTACCTGTGAAAATACATAGACCTCAGATCTTTTGACAGATGGTGGAAGGCATAAAACAATTTACATTCCTTCAAATTTAAAGACAATACAGAAAACTTCATATCACAGACACTGTGTCTCCTTGCTGCCATAAAGGGATAAGAAACTAAGAGTAATGCTACTCAATGCCAGAAGTCTAAACCTCAAGATGGACACACTCAAAACTCTCCGTAGCATGGAGAACATCGATATCTGTGCAGTAACAGAAACCTGGTTCAAGGCTCCTGAGAGCACCCCAGCACTACCAGGTTATACCTCATACCATGCTTTTCGGCCCCAAAATGTGGGCCGAACCACAAAAGGAGGGAGAGTATCAATATTCGTCAAAGATACCCACACCTCCAGGTTGGTGGCACAGCACGAAGCATCAGAGACTATCCATGTGCAACTAACAGTGGGTAAAACTGCCTTCCAGTTTATAGCCTGCTACAGACCACCCTCCCAAACCCAGGAACCCCACTAGGCCTTCCTGAGAACACTGGAAAATATGAAGGTCTCTCCAAACACCATTATATTGGGCGACTTCAACTACCTAAACATAGACTGGGAGCATTACTCTAGCTCCAACACCCTGGCCCAAAGGTTCCTAGAATTTATAAATTCAAATGCTATGGAACAACTTGTTACCACTCCCACAAGAGGGGAAAACATACTGGACCTGATCATCACCAACATGGGGACTCTATGCTCCAGACCAGAAGTGTATCCCTCACTGGTAAGATCAGACCATAAACTAATCTCACTGGATATTCACATCCTGACTCCACCCCCTGCCCTAAAAACCACAGTGAAGAACTTCTCTAAAGCAAATTTCACACTCCTCAAAACTAAGGTGGAATCCTTCAAAGCCCCCGGGCCTGTGGAAAATATGGCCCAGACCGCAGAATCCTTTATAAACGCATTCTATGAACACCTTCAGGAATGCATGGATCATGCAATCCCAAATAAAACCAAGACCCAATCCTCCAAAGGCAGACGTCCTGTCTGGTGGACCCCAGCCATAAGCAAACTATACAATAGAAGGAGGAAGCTACTACATGATAGAGCAAAATCCCAAAAAGGGAAGGCATCTCTGATCAGTATAAGCAAAAAACTATGGGAACTCATAAAATCGTCTAAGGCCAGCTTCGAGAGAAAAATTTCACAGGACACTAAGGATAATCACAAGGCTTTCTTTAGTTATGTTAGAAACCTGGGTGGGAATTCCCAGATATGCTCAGAATTAGTCCAAAATGACAAAAATACACCGAACCCACAGACATTGCCAACATCCTAGCTGACAGGTTCAGTGCAAACTTCTCTCCCCCTCCCCACCAAAAGGGCAAATATCTATCCAGGCAGAGTGCTGCCCCCCTGACATCTCAGATGCTCAGATAAGAGCTGCCCTCTCCAAAGCAAAAAACATAGCATCAATGGGACCAGACGGTGTCCCAGGCTGCGTCCTACATGAACTCCAAGAAGAGCTAAACCCAAACATAAAACTACTGTTCACTCTCAGCCTTACTACAGCATATGTACCCAAAGAGTGGCGTACAGCAACAGTGGTCCCTCTCCACAAAGGTGGTGCCTCAACGGATCCTGGAAACTATCGCCCCATAAGCCTGACTAGCTTGGTCTGCAAAGCTATGGAAAGGATCATCATGGACCTCATAAATAAAGATATTGGGGACCTACAGACACTGGATCCTACCCAGTTCGGCTTTGTTAAGGGCAGATCCTGCCTCTTAAACCTGGTTGATTTCTTTGAAACAGTCACCAAGGCCATTGACGAGGGGAAGGTGGTCCACACAGCCTACCTGGACCTCGCAAAAGCCTTCGATACAATACCCCACTCAGGCATTATAGATAAGCACACCAGCTTAAATATAAACCCCTATGTCACTAGATGGGTTGCAAACTGGCTCAAGGACAGAACCCACATGGTTAGAATTGCTGGAGCCATGTCAGACTTCAAACCAGTTACAAGTGGCATCCCACAAGGCTCAGTCCTGAGACCTCTCTTGTTCGGTATATATTTCTCAGAGGTACAGGCCCACAAGGAAGGATTGTGGCTGACCAAGTTCGCAGATGACTGCAAACTGGGCACCATAATCGACTCTCCAGCTGACACAAGCATCCTCCAAAAGGGCCTCATAGAAACAGTCAACTGGTGCCAGAGCCATGGCCTCAAGCTAAACGCCAAAAAGTGTATAGTCATTCCCTTTGGCAAAAACAAAGTGCCCACAAATTACCACATAGGTGGTAATCCATTAAGTACAGAAGAAGTAATTAGGGACCTGGGGACCCAAGTTGATAGCAATCTCTCATTTGACAACCACGTGGCCAAAGTGGTTAGAAAAACATTTTATATAGCCCACCTATTCATGAAGGGATTCACATCTAGATCAGGGGAGGTCATCGTGCCTCTTAACTCATCCCTCATCAGGCCCATAATTGAGTACAATGCCCCTTTTGGGATGTACCTTACCAGACACCTGCAGCAACTGGAAAGACCCCAAAAGTACCTCACCAAGAGGATCAAAAGGCTCAAACAGATGCCATATGCTGCCCGGTTAAAGAAACTCCAGCTCTACTCAGTGGCATACCGCCTGCTCAGAGGCGATCTGTGCCTGACATATAAAACCATGTCCAACCCGGAATTAATGGACATGCTGCACCTAAGAAAATCCAAATCCCATCGAGCTACGCACTCGAGAGACTTGAACCTCAGCACTGAAATAAATAGGACATGCTGGAGGGACAGATTCATAATCCAGAAGCTCCCTTCACTCTGGAATAAAATCCCAGTCCAGGTTAGGCAGAGTCCCTCATTGACTCTCTTCAAGAGGAATCTTGATGAGTGGATGGGAGATCGTAGGTTTACCCCGGGTATCACTTCTGTGTCACTGTTAGACAGAGGCACAGTATGCTAACCTTCAAAAAGGGCATAGCAAAATTAATTTAAAATGGGTGGCGAAAGCCAAACACACTCTGGCTAGGCTTATAAATGCCCTAGGGCAGATAGCCTAGCATGAACCTATGAACCTAAAATATACATTTAAACAGTTACTATAGTGCATGTACATTTCTGTTCTATTCCAGTAGGGCATGCTGTGGTTGCATTTTAAGCTCAAGTACTTTATAAAATATATTTTCAACATGTCTG
Organism: Protopterus annectens; assembly: GCF_019279795.1. NCBI lineage: Eukaryota > Metazoa > Chordata > Ceratodontiformes > Protopteridae > Protopterus > Protopterus annectens. The sequence continues at coordinate 1,123,075,565 of NC_056732.1, forward strand.
TACAAACCTAGTTTGATATACACACAGTTCTAATATAGTTGTAACACAAGCATCTTATATGAATCATGTTGATATTCACAAATGACGTATAGTTATCTACAAAATTCTAGCTAACTGTGCTGGCAGTACCTCCTTTGCCACAATCACAGTAATTTTTCCATCTTATTGCTTCTAGACAATACACTGCACCTTGCAAAGTTATACCAACTTTCTGTGTGCATCTCCTAGTTTTGGGAGGAAAGTTAGGGAAATAATGGCAACACTGTCCACAGTCCCCACACAAGCTATAGTGACCTTATGTATACATATATTAGGTGTGTGAGGAAAATAAATACATAAAGACACAGTGCTGCCAGACCCAAGACAAGCCATAACAACCATGTGTGCACACCTCTGAGGTTTGGCATTAAAATTAAAGAAATAATGACTATACCAGCAAGAGATTTCACAAGATGGTGTTCAGGGCATTAAGCCCTACTAAGTGCTTGTCAAAATCCATTTATACAGTCTGGGATGTAGGGAGCATTAATCTCAAAGAAGCTGTGCAGGTCTGGATGTCATGTCATGCATTTAATGACTTACTTCTGGAAGATGAGTTTTAAAGTTTTCTTTTCTGTCTGCTACACAGAGGAGTTATGTAAGTTAAGTATGTGCCCATCAATACCACGTGCATCAAAAAAAAAAAAAAAACACAAACACACATGCAAACACACTTTTGCTCATTGTTTGATTATGATAAAATTTCAACTCTTCTCTACACAGCTGTCGCATATTAAATTAATCTAAACTGCTTCCCACAAATTGCTTTAGCCCTGCAAAGCCAGAATAATGAGCAAACAACTGCAACAGTTAGCTAGTCAGTTTCTTCTATAGGTATTCCTAGCAATTATAGTTGTTTTGTCTGTTTACATCTATGATGTCCAATTCTTGTTAAAAAATGCATAATCTGTTTTCTATTTTCTGCTGTGCAGAAAGAAAATGTTAAATGTTGCTACTTTGCCTACAAAGATGAAATAAAACTTTAAGCAGAAATTATATCAAAGTAAAGAACTTATCCCAAATTATCTTAGACACACACACACACACACACACACACACACACACACACACACACACACACACACACACACACACACACACACGCACACGCACACGCACACGCACACACACACACACACACACACACACACACACACACACACACACACACAACAACACCAACAATAACAAAAATATATAGCATGGCCAGGAAATAAAAAAAAAAATGATTTGAAGAAGTCTATCTGGCATAAATCAGGCAAATTTCAGTTAGTTTGTGGGTTACGGTAGATGTCTTACTCTTTAAAAGTATGGCTAATCCAGTTATGCATTACAGGACACTGCCAGTTTCAGTTTAACTGACATAATAAAAGCTCACACAACCATTTATTTATTTATTTATTTATTTCAGTTAGATTGACCGGTGAAGTCCACTGGGCCAAGAAGAGATCGTTTTCAGTGGAGACTATTGGAGAAAAGCTCCTAGGACAGTCACAAACATTCATAAAGTTACATACATAAGTAAAATATTCAGTTTACAAACATATTGTAACTAAGGTTGGGTGGCACGATGCCAGGGTAACCCTATAGGCTAGGTTTGTTAAGACTCCAAGGCGATTAGCCTAGTACAGACCTATGAACCTATGAACCTATATTTAATGTTATATAGTTATATACAACAAGCAGAGAATACAGTAAAAAATGCATGTGAGGTATACTACAGTTGTTTAAAAAAATGCAGAATATTATTAAATTTAAAACAAATACAAATAGTAGTAGGTGATTGTTATTGTTACCATCAATAGAAGCATTGTCTTCTTTTTACACACTGCATACAATTTATTCATCTTACACTCTGAACTTTCCAGGATTTCTGTTTTGCCTCACTCATGGAGCAGGAAGCTTGCAAAGATCAAAGAGTAAAGTGAATTGTGTTTTCTGCTATACAGCAACTCTGTCCTCTAGCAGTGACCACTCTCATACGCTCAGCTGTCAAGATTTTTCTAGAATGTCTATATTTTTGCATCATACTTATTGTTTTTGTCTGTTCCTCATCACATAAATTTGGTTTTCTGACAAGTCACTAAGGATTGAATTAACTAAATAATGACATGCAAATGAGTTTAAGATTTCTTATCCTTCAGAAAATGTATGCTAACATAAATTCTGTTATTCTAGCAAATTCTACATTTATAAGAGCAATATCTAAAATCTGTCCCTATCTTTGGGGCCTTCATTCCCGTATTATTTTAGTCTTTGTACAGATTTCTTGTGCTAAAAGATTGAAAGGTATGGACCTGCTTTTTCTTTTGATTGGGGTGCTTGAGGACATTTATTTATTCATACCATATAGTGCATTTATATAACAGGGAAGTTAATTCTGACATTTCAGAATATTTTAAAACAATTTAGATACATGGGATGTGGACTTTACATATCTATGTCTAAACGAGTCAATGTTCTGTGATGGTCATAAGGCCTGAACATTTAAGAAAAAATAAGAACTTAGGAACTTATGACTGTGAAAGGCAACATTTTTGAGTGAAGACAGGAGCTGGTTGTGTTGGAGATTTGCAGTTGGTCTCCTTCTCGCATTCTCTTTCTCTCTATATATATAAATATGAAGATACATACATACATACATATATGTGTGTGTGTGTGTGTGTGTGTGTGTGTGTGTGTGTGTGTGTGTGTGTGTGTGTGTGTGTGTGAAATATAACTCTTCCAATGCATGTTTTATTGACATAAAATACTCTTTTCTCTTTTCTTTAAAACCCCTGCTTGTCAATAGCAAGACATTTTAAACACTGATTGATAACTTTTTCTGCGGTATGTGAGTTATGCATGCTTTAAAGTAAGTGGAGATTTTTGCTATACTAAGTTTTTGGATGTTCTTAAAGGTTTGGCATTTGGTGTTTGAATGTGTATATGAGTGCATGTGGCTAATTGGTTGTGTGGTGTATGCATGTGAAGATTTTTGGAGTATGAGTGCAAGTGCTTGCAGGTTCAGGTTCGAACCAGCACTAGGGATAGTTTTATCATAATGGTATCTATGATACGTTTCATTATGTTAAGCAAGTAAATAGTGTACACATTTTGTTCAGGGTTCCTCATAGTTTGGGGAATAATAGTTTGAAGAAATAACTGTTTCCATTTTTGTTATTATGAGTTTGTCTGTTTGTGATTTTGAGAGTTGTCATGCAACTTGAATCTTTTCTTTATTCATTAAATAGAATTTAATATGATAATATGATATGTTTGTTTTACATTATGCTGCTTAAAGTGATTGAGTGATGGGGATGGGCAGATAATAAAACAGCACTTAGTTGCCCTTTGATAGAAGATAAGACATTGATGCTTGCCTGCTGGGTATTAGGGATATGATGAATATGGAAGGGGACTAAGAATGCATTTATGTTGCCTTCTTTGTGAGAAAGAGATTATTATTTTTATGTGGTCTGTGTGTGTGTGTGTGTGTGTGTGTGTGTGTGTGTGTGTGTGTGTGTGTGTGTGCGTGTGTGTGTGTGTGTGTGTGCGTGTGTGCGTGTGTGTGTGTGTGTGTGTGTGTGTGTGTGTGTGTGTGTTATTGGCATTTGCAATCATGTTAGGAGAATTAGATGAATATTTTTGTTTCATTTTAGCAGATTTTGAAAGATTAAGGAAACTGAGGTTCATCAATGTATGTCAGATAGTTTTACGAAGTATACTGCACTGTTGTTATCTAGGAAATATGTAAATAATTTATGTTTTAGAGCATTTGGTATCATATCTGAATTCCTACAGTTATTAATAGAGTTTAGCTAATAGGTGAAATGTCCATTGATATCCTTTTGGAGGATGAATGGTATCGGTTCCTTTCTGTTTGCCATTGCTTTCAGTTAAGGATGACAGAGGTTGCAGAATTCCTGTACTGTGTATCTATCTACCCTGTAGCACTCTACAATTGTCACATCATGCAGAAAATGGAAAGTTAAAGAGTCTAAATACCATTCTCCTTCTTGGCCGGGGTCTATTAACAGTAGCAGCAGCATAGGCTTGGGCCTGCTGCACATACACATGAATAAGAACAACAGCAGCTTCTAACATTCTTTCCGGGTAACCTAGTTTTCATGGTTGTATTCCAATAGATTTTGGAATTCTCATGGAAATCCAGCACTGAGTCTACGCAATAGCTTTATAGCTTGTTAAATAGCTTCTCCACCTCAGATTAGCTGATAAGCATACAATTCAGTTGCTTATGTTGCAATTAGTATACCATAGTGTTTACTGTGTTTCTGAGGCTCTGCTTGCCATGTAGAGCCATTTACTGAATACAAAACATTGCTCTATCAATGCCTACACAGTCTTAGGGGACCATGTAGGCTTTATTGAATCCAATAAAGCATCAAAAAACAGCCAGCACTCGAAGTAAGAAGAAAAATAAGACTTTAAAAAGTCTCACCACAGTCTACAAGTGCAGTCCACAAGTGGACTGTGGCGAGACTTATTAGTCTTATTTTTCCTCTTACTTCAAGTACTGGCTGTTTTTAGATGCTTTAGTTCTTTTTTTAGCCATTGCATTTGCCGTCCAAGTGGAAGTTCTTAGTGTTGGATTTATTGAATCCATACCATATTTTCTAAATACACAAACCAGATGTTCATCATCTTTTCAAAACTCTTTAAAATAGCATATTACTTCATGTCATACCCAATATACTTTTAAGACTAACTACTGCATATACATTTCCTTAAAAGTTTGAGGATTCTGACTAAAACACAAAATTACAATCAGAAGATTGCAAATGGATATTTATCTTAAACAAATGATGTATGTATGAGGCTAAGGATTACAGGCATGTGTTTGCATTACTCGCTTAATATGTGAGAACAACCCCCCACCATTCACCTATTTCCCCATTCCTCTTGCTGCTAAAAATAATTGCCTATAAGGTCATCAATGTTCAGTGCAAAAGTAAATACTTGGTTTTGTTGTTCATACATGTTTGTTCACAAGTGTCTGAATGGATACATACACACACACGCACATGCACATATGCACACACACAGACACAGACACACACGCACACAAAACACCACTCTGAGTATTTTGTTTTTTCTGCTTGTCTTCTTTCTTTAACAAATTCAGAGGAAAATGACATTTTAAACACTTAGTGCTTCAGTTAGTACAATTTCAGAATTTAATTAGAAAATAAGTAACAGTACATGATTTATACAGTTTATAGATTTGTAATTTAATGACAAAAGTATGGTTTAACCTGCAATCTCCATATATCGAGTAATAGAAGTTATTGATAAATGCTTTTTACAGATTGTATAGTTTGATCTTCTAAATTGTCTGGAAAACCTAAATCTCTGGAGAGACATTGGTAATGGTATACCTTTGTTTAGAAAAAATATGGTCAAAATATTTAGGTATGGGATAAAATATTTTTTGAAATTTTGGATGAATAAGGACACTTACTGTTTATGACTGTAGAACACTTTAATGGCTGCTTGTGTAATGCTTGTGTAATGAATGAATAAATTAATATTTTTATGAGATGTAGATAGATGCACAAAAGAATGTGCAGAAACATGTATGCATAAACAGTATGGACGTCTAATGCTTTGTGTTTATGAGGGGCAGGGGGCAACAGGCAAACATGAATTTCTAATCCTATGGTTTAGCCCTGACAATGTGATCTACAAAATGTACTCTGTTTATGAGAAAGGCTTTTGTGCTGTGTGAAAATACAATATGAAATCTAGCTCAAGGCTTTCACAGAAATGATTATTCATATTAATCACAAACAGGAGTTAAAGAAGAATTCCTGTAATTCTGGCGAGGTCGAGCAATCTTTAAATGTAATTATGGTTTATTAAAATATCTGCCTTCTGCAGTATTATGTTGTCCCATTTAATTTGCTATGTTGTTATGTTTTAGCTATCAATGTTTATGTAGGTCATTTTATCTATATTCTTATTTTTTATTTTTAGGGAGGACGTATTGACAGTATTGATAATGAAAACCGAACACCTTTGCTCCTGGCTACTTCCTGTGGTTCCTGGAAAACTGTAAACTTACTTATATCTAAAGGTTGGACTTACTTTATTTAATATAGGCATGTCATAACAATCAATCATTTAAACAAAATGGCAAAAATTGTAATCCTTGTCATTTTATGCTACTTTTGTTGAATCATATTACTCAAAGAATTTTACTTATGTCAGAAGTTATCATAACAGAACAATAAGTAAATAATATACCATTTAGCCTACTCTACAACACAAAAAGTAAAGGCATGACTGTAACATATGACTGTAACATAGATGACTGAAGTTATAGTAGTTTCTTGAGCACCAGAGGAGCTGTCAGAGGAGGACAATAAATGAATGGCTATGGCAACCTGACCTCAGAGTTTGCTGCTGCAGTTTCTGGCCAGTTCTCTGTACTACCAGTAATAGGGCAGAAATCTCATAACATGAGATGTAGGATATCAATTTAGGGAAGGGTATGTACTGCCACTGCCAAAGCCAGTGGCACTATTCACTGTGTGTGTGTGTGTGAATGAGTGCACCTGCATTGAAAATAGGGGCATGGGTAGTTCCTGCAGTGATGCAGATGTGCAAATCATCTGCAGGGAGGAGTTATGGCTAACCTAATATTTTGCAACAGATTTTCTTAGTTTGGAATATCCTGTCCACAGATTTGACTACAACTGAAGCTTTCACCTCAGTAATTTTGCAGGAGCTGTCAGCAGCAAGCAGCTATATTTGTTACGTAAATGTAAGCATCTCTTAAATAAAATCAGCCTTTTTATCTATTGTGATTTACAGCATAATGTGATAGCATAAGACAGACAATGTAAGTTAAATGCATGAGGATGGAAGGATGTGCAGTAAATTGTGAAATAAAAACTGCACTATTGAAAGCAATAATAAATTAATTCAGAGTGTTAAATAGAATAGAATTAATATTGAAAGCTTCAATGGTAATCTTAAAATAAAGCTATTCAATAAAGGATGGGCTGTCAAACTTAAGATAATAGCTGAGGTTCTGAGTCATACCCTTCAAGAAGATCACCATCCGCAGACTTTATCCAAGATAGCATACCTCAATTCTCACTCAATCTGCCCTTAATCCATCATTTGACATTTCTCAAACTCATTCACCGATGGCTGCATACACCTAAGAGGCTGCTTGCCATGGGCTGGGCTACATGTAATAGTAATCAGCATTTTAGTATATCTGATACAGATTATTTTCATGTGATTTGGATGTGTCCCTTGATCAAAGTCAAATAAGTCACCCTTATGGAAGCCATTGCATGTGCATCTGTATAGCAGCTCCCTGATGAACCTTCCCCAGACTTTTGGATATTAACATCTCCAGAAATTGTTGGTATTTAAATGATTCCCTTCTTAAATGGGTCAGACTAATTGCTGTGTCCTTTATAGGTTTGATTTTTAAGCACTGGCAAATTCTACCAGGTACCTGGAACCATGCATTTATACTACTTATAGACAGATTTACCAATTTGCATCTCCTAAAGTTAATACAGTTAAGTGGAATTCATGGTAGATGATTTTTCTACAATTCCTGACAAATAATAATAGATTAGCCTATGCACATTTACATTCATTTTATTACCTTATGCAGTAAGGAGGTATTTTCTCATAATTTAGTCTTTACATACTGTAGCACTGTATTAGAGGTGATGCAGTTAGTTTTATTTCATATTGTTAAGCTATCAATAAGCATGCCATTTAAACTGATTTGCTTGGGAGCTATTTCAAGATTGTTGGGCATTATTGTTTGTTACAATAATGTATTAATTGCATATACAGGCATTTTGCTGGTCTATACATATATAATAAAATGATACAGTCTCTGATAATTCATTGCCATCCATTTATTTTTTTTGTTGTTGTTTGTTTTTTCTTTACTTTTGGAGAAATTTTGACTGTTGTGATACTCTTCTAAGTTTCCAATGAAATTTGATTTCTTTTTACAAAAATACATTATTGAAAGTAAACCTCATTAGAATTACAGAAAGAGATATACACTACCCATGAAATTAAGTTATCCCTAAAGTCAAATATTTGAAAAGTTCTTTTAAAGTTATGAAATCTTGCTGAATAGTATACAACTTGACACTTAAACTCAGGATGATAATTCTTGGATGGTTGCACCATGGCATAGAAGGTACAAACTAAAATATATTCCTTTTTTATTGGCTTTTGAAAAACATGCTGTCCTATAGGCAATATTTGTGATGCTGTCATTGCCGAGTATATCTAATATACACTCACTCGAAGCACTCCTTAAAATGGAGAACGTTGACATCTGTACAGTAACAGAGACCTGGTTGAAATCCCAGGAGAACACCCCTGCGCTACAAGGCTATAATTCATACCACACTTTTAGGACCCAAAACCAGGACCAAAGCCCCAAAGGTGGTGGTGTCTCCATATTCATAAAGGATATGCACACCTCCAGACTAGTAGTCCAACAAAACACATCAGAGATACTTCTGGTACAACTAACACTGGGTAAGACTGCAATCCAGTTTGTAACCTGCTATAGATCTGCCAGTATGTCCCAAGACTCATAGGGTCATAGGTTAATAGGTAGGTGCTAGGCTATCAGCCCTAGGGCCTATACAAGCCCAGCCAAAAAAGTACCCTGGATTTTGTCACCTAAGAAAATCATTTTCCTGTGCCACTGTCGAGCAGAGCCACAGAAGTGATCCCCGGGGTAAATTTCCTATTTCCCATCCAATCATCAAGATTTTTCTTGAAGAGTGCTAATGAGGAGCTTTGTTTGATATAGATAAGTAGTTTATTCCAAAATATGGGAAGTCTCTGGGACAGGAATCTATCCCTCCGGCATTTTCTGTTTATTGTTGTGACAAGGTTTAGGTCCCTTGAGCATGTAGCTCAGAGGGATTGGGATTTCTTTAAGTGGAGCATGTCCAACAGCTCTGGGTTTGACATAGCTTTGTATGTTAGGCAGAGATCACCTCTGAGTAGGCGATATGCCATGGAGTAAAGCTGGAGTTTTTTGAGACGGTCTCTGTAGGGCATCTGTTTGAGGCTGGTAATCCTCTTTGTGAGGTATTTCTGTGGCCTTTCCAGTTGTTGTAGATGTCTTGTGAGGTACATACCAAAATGGGCATTGTACTCTATAATGGGTCTAATGAGTGATGGGTAGAGGGGAACAATGACCTCTTTTTTTCTGGATGAGAAACCTTTTGTGATAAGGTGTGCCACATAAAAGGATTTCCTGACTACTGTGGCAATGTGATTATCAAAGGAAAGACTACTGCCCACCTGTGTCCCAAGGTCTCTTATCACACTTTCAGTGTTAAGCATACTGCTTCCTATGTTGTAGTTCATGGGTACAGAGTCTTTACCAAAGGGGATGACAATGCACTTTTTGGCATTGAGCTTGAGGCAATGGCTTTGACACCAGGCATCTGTCTCAGTAAGGCCATTTTGTAGGATGTCCACATTGTTAGGAGTTTCGATTATGGCTCCTAGTTTGCAGTCATCTGCGAACTTCATTAGCCAAAGACCTTCTATGTTAGCCTGTACTTCATACAAGTAGATACCAAACAGGAGAGGACCCAGGACTGAACCCTGTGGCCCTCCACTTGTCACTGGTCTGAAGTCAGATTTGGAGTCTGCTACTTTCACAGTATGGGATTTTGTCAGTGAGCCAGTGGCAACCCATCTTGTGACATATCGATTTATACCTAGTTTAATGAGTTTATCTATAATTACAGAGTGGGAGATGGTGTCAAAAGCCTTGGCAAGATCTAGATAGGCTGTGTGAACCGGCTTACCCTCGTCTACAGCTTTGGTGACTGCTTCAAAGAAGTCTATCAGGTTTAGGAGACATGATCTGCCTTTTACAAACCCTAACTGGGTGGGGTCCAGAGTTTGGAGATTACCAATGTCCTTGTTTATAAGTTCCATGATGATGACATGTTCCATGGCCTTGCAGAACAGACTCATCAGGCTAATGGGGTGGTAGTTTCCGGGGTCCGTGGTGGCTCCCCCTTCACATTCTTAAACACCCTAGAAAATATTAAGGTACAACCCAATACCCTTATACAGGGGGACTTTAACTACCCCTCCATTAACTGGGATAATTATTCATGTACCAACACACTTGCTGAACATTTTCTGGAATTCATTAATGCCAATGCCCTGGACCAACTCATTCTTATCCCCACCAGGGGTAGCAACATCCTTGACCTGGTTATTACTAACATGGGTGACTGTTGCTCTGCACCAGTAATCAACTCCTCTCTGGTCAGATCTGACCACAAGATAATCACTATGATCACATACCACCCTCACCCCCCGTAAAGGAAACCACCATAAAAAACTTCTCCAAAGCTAACTTTGGGCTTCTAAAATAAGGTAATTAACTTCACGATGCCCTTGCAAATGGAAAATAGGTACATGACTGCTGAATCATACACCAATGCACTGTATGAACACATACACAAGTGCATGGAATGGGCCATGCCAAACAGAACCAAGACACTCTCCTCCAAAAAAAGGAAGCCAATCTGGCGGTCCCCTACTATAAACAAACTCTACAACAGAAAGAAGAAACTGCTGCAGAAAAAGGTGAAGTCCCATACTGGAAAAACTCCCTTGTTAGCCTCAGCAAAAAACTGAGATCCCTCATCAAATCCTCTAAAGCTAGCTATGAAAACAAAATTGCAGCAGATACTAAAGATAACCACAAGGCTGTCTATAGGTATGTCAAGAATCTGCATTGCAATACTCAGATCTGCTCCGAGCTGCAGCATAATGGCAACACAAATATTGAGCAAACTGTTATTGCCAATATACTGGCTGACAGGTTCAATGTGAACTTTACCCCCCCTTTTACCCCCTAGAGGGTCTATCATAATACCAGAGGAGTGGCAAGTTCCTAATATCACTGTTGCACAGGTTAAAACCGCACTGTCCAAAGCCAAGAATACAGCTTCCATGGGACCTGGCAATATCCCTGGCTGTGTTCTACATGAATTATGAAGTGAACTGGCACCACACCTGAGTGCCCTGTTCAATCACAGACTCACTTCCGGCTTTGTCCGTTCAGAATGCCACACTGCTACTCTCATTCCAGACCTTGGGAACTACCGCCCTATTAGCCTGATGAGTCTGATATGTAATGCCATGGAGCGCATCATCCTGGACATTATAAATAGCGACATAGGGAATCTAAACTCTGGACCCCATGCAGTTTGGATTTGTGAAAGTTAGATCATGCCTGCTCAACCTGATAGACTTCTTCGAGTCTGTCACCAGAGCTGTGGATGAAGGCAAGGTAGTTCACACAGCCTACCTCAATCTTGCCAAGGCCTTTGATATCATTCCTCACTCAGGAATCATAGGTAGAGTCACTAAACTAGGCATAGACCCTTACATCACAAGGTGGGTTCCAAACTGGCTCACTGATAGAACCCACACTATGAAAGTAGCGGACTCCAAATCTGACTACCGATCAGTTACAAGTGGAGTCCCACAAGGATCGGACCTGGGTCCTCTCCTATTTGGCATCTACTTCTCTGAAGTCCAAGCCAACACAAAGGGCCTCTGGCTGATCAAGTTCTCAGACGATTGCAAACTGGGAGCCATTATTGACTCTCCAACCGATGTAGACATTCTACAAAAAGGTCTAACTGAGACCAATGATTGATGCCAGAACCATGGCCTTAAGCTCAATGCCAAAAAATGCATTGTTATTCCCTTTGTGAAAAATTTGGTGCCCATGAACTACCACATTGGTGGTAGTCCACTAAAAAATGAAGGTGTGATAGGAGATCTGGGGACACAGGTTGACAGCAGCCTCTCCTTTGATAACCACATTGCCACTGTGGTCAGAAAGTCCTTCTATGTGACACATCCCATTACAAAGGGTTTATCATCCAGGAAGAAAGAGGTCATAGTCCCTCTCTACTCATCCCTCATTAGACCTATTATAGAATACAACGCCCCATTTGGCATGTACCACACTAGACACCTACAACAATTGAAAAGGCCACAAAAATACCTCACTAAGAGGATCCTAGGTCTTAAACACATGCCCTATAAGGACAAACTCAGAAAACTCCAGCTATACTCGGTCTCATATCACCTACTTAGAGGCGATCTCTGCTTGAACTAAAAAGCCATGTCTGACCCAGAGCTGTTAGATATGCTAAATCAAAAAAAATCCCAATCTCTGGTTGCCACACACTCCAGGGACCTCAACCTCATTACCACAATAAACAGAACATGCTGGAGGGACAGGTTCCTTACCCAGAGACTGCCCATGCTCTGAAACAAACTTCGCATTCACATCAAGCAGAGCATCTCACTAGCCGTCTTCAAGAGAAATCTTGACGAGTAGATGGGCAATAGAAAATTCACTCCGGGGATCACTTCACTGGCCTTACTTGATAGGGCACTGGGGACTAATGTCGGGCAACATGATGCCAGGAAATTTTTTGGGGTAGGCTTACTTAGCCTAGTACACACCTATGATCCTATGAAACTATGAACAACAAGTAGTTGTCTGTTATTCTGATGTATGCTCTGAACTGGATCATGGTCAAATGATACCCTAGGTGAGGTAATGAACTGCCTCCTCCACAGCCATGCCAGCATCTCAGTAGTAGGCTAAATTACTTCAGTTACCATAAAACTCCACTCCAACCTGTTGGTGGGCATACTGTTTTTTTTTTATACTTTGACAATGATCACAGAGATATGGATTTAATTAAAAACTACTCTTTTAAAATTTACAGCAAAAAACACTGACAGACATTTGCCGAACAAAGCAAAACAGTCTCACATTGAACACAAACCCAACAAAAGTAACAGTAAATTTATTTTCACTTCAAGCTCACATTTATTGAAAATGCATCTTGCAATCCATTAAACTCTAAGGCATGCCAAGACATAGAGGCAGACAGCATTTAATGAAGCACTAATTAGCTCCTATGCTAAGGATGCAAGAATCCAAAAGTCAAAGTGTAACACATTTTCTAACATCTTGGAACAGCCCACTGGAAGCATGTGCCCCTTTTCAGGGGCAGCCTAGTAGCACTGTCACACAGTAGACAGATGAAGGCTGAAAGATTCAAATCCTGCAGTACAGAAGCTAATCATAGCCTGACTCATCTGCCCTGAGTAGCAGACAGACTGCTGTAGTCCAACATAGTGCATTTCCCACCAGTGTGCCTACATATAAACAAGGTTAATTAAAATGTATGCACTTTTATTTTAACATAAAACTTAGAATCTTCATGTTGTCCAGTTTATTCATAGCCAAATAATAAACACACTGTCTGTAGACAGCAAAAAAAGGAAACCTAAGATTATATTCAAACAACATGGTCCCACTGACGATGCCACTGTTTGTTATAATCAGTTCTTTTTATTTACTAGCATGATTTATAGGAATCAAGAACTCAAGACACACACAGACACACACATACAGACACACACACACACACACACAAATACATACACACACACACACACACACACACACAGACACACACACAAGCACACACATGCATGCGCACACACACAAAGCATCAATTACAGCCATTTGCTTGACAGTACTCCTCAGATATCTGTTTGAGAACGTGAATGAATATATTCATAAATACTTCACTGAAAATGCCTCAGCTCATTGCTGTCAAAACCATACAGTGCAACTCATTCACCCCCTCTAGCCTCTCAATACCTTAGCTCAAATCAAAAACAAAGGCCCAAAAATCAGTAACAGATTTTAAATATTTGTGTTATATATGTAGAAAGTTGCTAGAATACAAAGCTTTGCATTAGCAAGTATTTTCTGAAGGATATAGACTCTTAAACTCATGCCTGTCTTTATTTTATGATTGCAGTCCACAAAAAGTCACACATTTTACAAGGAATGGACAAAGATATCTTTCAACTTTTTTACTCAAGAGTTCTAGACAAAGCCAAAAATAATAAGGGAACAAATACCCAGATTTTAAATATTATTTTATATTTGTTAACCAGATGAAGTCATTGTACAGCCTTCCTTTTTAGTGGTGACCTAGGAGCACTGTCTGAGTGACTTGCATATGGAGGTGGAAGGATACAAACCCTGTACTTGTGACTACAGGAACCAGTTTGTTAACAGCTCAGAGCCTTAAGTGCCAGACAACTCTAATCAACTTGAAATTAATTTTCTGATCAATAACTATGAAACTGGATTGACTAGCATTACTGACTGACTGATATTCTCAGTTATTTATGAAAAAATTAAGACATTAATGAATGTCTGACAGTTAGTGTAGTGGCTTATGGTGCTTTGCTCTTCACACTCCTCAAGACCGAGGTGGGAAGTTTCAAAGCTCCCAATCAAATGGAAAATGATGATCCATTGGCAGAATCTTTTACAAGTGCATTCTATGAACATCTTCAAGAATGCATGCACCGAGCCATCCCAATTAAACTCCAAGATCAACTCCTCAAAACAGAGGAAGCCAGTCTGGTGGACCCTGTCCATAAATAAACTTTACACCAGAAGGAGAAAACTCCTGCAAGATAGAACAATATCCCAAAATAAGAAGGCATCGCTGATTAACATCAGTAAAAAACTGCGCTCCCTCATTAAATCATCCAAGGCCACCTTCGAAAGAAAAATAGCCAATGACTCTAAGGATAACCACAAGGCCTTCTTTAACTATGTCAAAAGTCTAGGGGCAAACTCTCAGATATGGTCCAAGCTTAGCATAATAGCCATAAATACACTGAACCAACCGACACTGCCAACATCCTGGCTGACAAGTTCAGTGCAAACTTCACCTCCTCCTCCTCCACCAAAGGGGCTAGCACCCATCCCAGAAGAATGTGGCGCTCCAGATATCTCAGACACAAAAGTAAAGACAGCCCTTGCAAAGGGCAAAAACACAGCATCAATGGGACCAGATGCTATCCCAGGTTGTGTCTTACACGAGCTTCAAAATGAACTTACCCCCCCATCTCAAATCACTATTCAAACTCAGCCTCTCTACAGGCTATGCACCCAAAGAATGGCGTACAGCAACAGTCGTACCACTCCACAAAGGTGGTGCCACAACTGACCCTGGGAACTATCACCCTATAAGCTTGACTAGCTTGGTCTGCAAAGCCATGGAACGCATTATCATGGAGCTCATTAACAGGGACATTGGGAACCTCCAGACACTGGACCCCACCCAGTTCGTCTTTGTTAAAGGCAGATCTTGCCTCCTGAACTTGGCCGATTTCTTCGAAACAGTCACCAATGCCATAGATGAAGGGAAGGAGGTCCACACAGCATATCTGGACCTTGCTAAGGTGTTCAACACCATCCCACATGCAGGAATCATAGACAAACTCACCAGCTTAAATATCAACCCCCCATGTCATGAGATGGGTTGCCAATTGGCTCTCAGACAGAACCCACACGGTAAGTGTGGCAGGCGCCATGTCTGACTCTAAACCAGTCACAAGTGGAGTCCCACAGGGCTCAGTCCTGGGACCCCTCCTGTTCAGTATATATTTCTCCAAAGTACAGGCAAAGGAGGAGAGACTGTGGCTAACCAAGTTCGCAGATGACTGTAAATTGGGTGCAATAATTGACTCTCCAGCTGACACAGACATCCTGCAAAAGGGTCTCACAGAGACAAACACCTGGTGTCAAAGTCACGGCCTCAAGCTAAATGCCAAAAAATGCATAGTAATCCCATTTGGGAAAAACAAAGTACCTACAGACTACCACATAGATGGGAATCCACTGAGTACAGAAGAAGTAATTAGGGATCTGGGTACCCAAGTAGATAGCATGTTCTCCTTTGATAACCGCATAGCCAAAATGGTCAGGAAATCCTTCTATGTGGCACACCTGATCACAAAGGGTTTCTCATCCTGATCCAAGGAGGTGATTGTGCCCCTTTACTCCTCACTCATTATGCTCATAATAGAGTACAATGCCTCATTTGGGATGTACCTCACTAGACACCTGCAACAACTAGAAAGACCACAGAAGTACCTCACTAAGAGGATTAAGGGCCTTAAACAATTACCCTATGAAGCATGACTAAAAAAGCTCCAGCTCTTCTCAGTTGCTTACCGTCTGCTCAGAGGTGACCTATGCCTGACCTATAGGGCCATGTCAAACCCTGAACTAATGGACATGCTTCACCTCAAAAAAATGAGATCCCTCAGAACCACTCATTCTAATGACTTGAACCTATGTACAACAATAAACAGGACATGCTGGAGGGATAGATTCCTGTCCCAGCAACTCCCCTCACTCTGGAATAGAATCCCAATGCATATTCGACAGAGCTCCTCTCTGACCCTCTTCAAGAGAAATCTTGATGAGTGGATGGGTAATCGTAAGTTCTACCCTGAGATCACTTCAGGAGCCCTGTTGACAGAGGCCCAGGTTACTAATCTAATGGGGAGGCGAAAGCCATCACTCTGTGGCTAGGCTTATAAATGCCCATGGGCAGATAGCCTAGTACTTACTTATGAACCTATGAATAAACTGATTTCTGTAGTCACGGGTATAGAGTTTGACTCTCTATAGCTCCATTTGCCTAGCATCTGACTCTGAGCAAATCACTTAGCCAGACAGTGCTACTGGGACTTGGCTAACAACAACAATAAAAATAAGGATAGAGCAAAATTGTGCTAAGGTTTTTTTTTTAATGTGAATTGTAATAATTTAATTTTTAAATTAATTATTGGATGATATTATGTATGACTGGACATTAGTGGTTTAAGATATTTTATGATTTTTTTTTATGATCATGTGACTTTAGACGTGCATTTAAAATCGTGTTTTTTTTTTTATAGTATTCTCATGAAGTTCCTATTATTAGGGAATGAACATGCTCAACCTTTATCCATTTCATACTGTTAATAAAATTAATAGATTATACAGTTGTTTCTCCAGTGTCTTCAGTTTTCTGGCATTGGTTAAAGTTTTTTTTTACTTAATTCATGTGCTTGAAAGAACATCCATGCTTTGTGATTTGATTTGAAAGAAGTCGTCCATGCTTTATGATTAGATAACACACAGAATGATTCTCCTTCTGAAAGAGGTTGCTATGTGATTTGATATTGAAAAAGGCATTACACATAGAGCAGCAGAGCAGGTTGACAGACTAGAAGTTTGCTCACAGAACAGTGGAATAGGGTTTCTGCTTTTTTTTTTTTTTTTTGTTAAGGTCAGGCTGGGGCCCCAGCTAGTACCAGGCCCTTGGCCCTAGGCAGCAACCTAAGTTGCTGTATGCCTTATATGGTTCTGTACATGCTAGATGCATATCCTGCTAGGTTTATGAGGGTCAAATTGGGTAACAGGGCTTGGCTGAAAAGGGCATTCATCAATGATTTTACTGGCTTTCCTTAGGCTACTTTGAAGTCATTGCTGATTATATTAAATCTGGTGGTAAGGAAGACCTTAACACCAGCCATCTTGAAAAGGTTTTTCAGAAGCAAGTTTTATGCTTTCTTTGTGACTGTTCATTTTTCAAGGAATTGGCTTTTGTTTAGCTTGAATGGCTTTGATTTGCATCAGTTTACAGATGTGATTATGCCTCTTCAAAAACTGTCCACTCCACATGCGGGATATACTTATCCTGAGTTATTATGTGTTTTTCCCACTAAGAACATTTTTTGATATATGTAAGTTGAGATATTGTAAAACGTTCTCAGTTTTTAGATAAGAGATCTAGAAAAACATTACTTTCTTAATCTAAAAATGTTTTAGTCTGGATGCATGTTTAGGAAGTTCCAGTCTTGGGAGGAAGGAGATTCTTCCTTGCCATAACCAGAGGTTTGATATTCATTTATTTATTTAAATAAAAAGGCAATTCTAACATTGAAACACTGGTGGAGAATTGGTTATGAGAAGATAAAGACTGTTGAATATGTGGAAGAATTCTTTATTTTTGGAAGGAGAATATATATTTTAAATAGATAATCCTTTTGCTTTCAGCTTGCACATTTTTTATTATAGTCAATTTACAACAATACCTGGAATAGTGTGGTTTTTCAACTGCTTTTCAAGCATCTTGTGTTGGTAAAAGGACAAATATTTTAAAATAGAGATGTGTAAGCCTGAGAATAAGAAAAGTATGTGTTTTTAAAAGTATAACCAGGAAGCTTCTGTGTTTCAGTATTATGTTCTTTGGGTGATAGTTGTGATGAACTATATGCTATGTAATACTACACATCATTTTAATTGCAACCACACTGTCTACTGAACTAACAGATACTGGGAGTTTATGTATGAACATCTATGCCTTAACAGTCACAAGCAGCTACCTGCTAAAACGTCTTACCATTGAAGTCTGATGCATTTTCTGTTTACAACCTCCTCTTTGCATTGACTAAGAAGGTCACAATGATGTTCCTTCAGTTCAGTGTGTCTGTGTCTACACTGCTTACTAGAGCTAGTGATACCCATTGTATAACTCCCCACCACAGCAGGGTGCTACCAGCCATCCAGTTTATACCAGGAACCCTCAAAAAAAGCATACCCAGAAGGTAATCCTGGTGGTCCCCCTGCAGGAAGTACAAAAGGATATTTGACTCCTTGTGCACCATGTATGGGCCTTCCACACTGTAGAACAGAGTGTGCGTATGTACCCTTAAGAAGCATTTCCAGATGTAGGTATGTGCATATAAATAGTGAGCATGTGCAGGCAGCAGTGCCATTTTGAGAGAACAGCCAGAGTATTAATTTGTATGAGTGTGGTCGTCAGTCTGTTGTCTGGCATGGCTTCATGGGTTTGAGCCTTGCAGAGGCTGTTTATTTGGGAGGATTTAAGTTAAGTTTAAGTTAAAAAGCCTCATTCCTGATGTGTTTGTGTGCAATAAAGTTGCTTGAACTGAACCCATAACTGTTTGTTTTATCCTAACCAGATGAGTGACATGGTGTCAGAACCAGGATTAAAAGAACAACGTCATCAAACCATGAGGTGCAGAGTTGAAGGTGGAAAAGGGGCCAAAAATTAACTTAAGGTAACCAGAACTTGCACAATTGATTTATTTTGCAAAGAAAATGAAACGGAGTATTTGTAAGACACAAAATGCATTATTAATTAAATGACTAGCACAGAACGCATTATTAATCAAATAAAAGGCACAGAACACATTATTAATTAAACAAAATGTTTGAAACCATGATATTTAATAAAACTAGCAGAATTATCCATAAGGGGCTCAGAATTACCTCAGATTTGCATAACAAGCATGTTTAAAGTAAAACAGGCACAAGAAAAGTATAATGAGCATGATAAGAGGTTAAAAGGGCATAATGAGTACAATAAAAGGGCAAATTATACTTAAAAAGGAAGGCAACTGCATGTTTTTTTAGCAAAAGACCATGTTTGGGCAGAAACTACTATTTCACATTGACTAAAGCAATTCAAAGCATAATTGGAGTTGTTTGAATTATCTCAGAGTGTGCAAAAGTGTTTGCAGAGTGTGTGCTTTATAGCAGTGCAGTTATTTCAAAGAGTTTGCATTGTGCAAAGTACAGTTATATTGCAAAGTTCAAAGTACAGCCATTTCAAAACGTTTCTTGTGCTGTGTACATTTATTTGCAAAGTGCCACCATTTCAAAGTGTTTACTACACTGTTCAGAGTTATTTCGCAAAGTATAGCCATTTTCAAGAGTTTCTGTGCTGTGTACAGTTTATTTGCAAACTGCATTCATTTCAAAGTGTTTTTTACTCACAGCTTTTTCTGCTGTGTACAGTTTATTCACAAAGTACAGTCATTTCAAAATATTTTTTACACTGATAAGGAGTGGTTTCACAAAGTACAGTGATTTTAAAGTGTTCTCGTGCTATGGGGACTTATTTTTCAAAGTGCAGTTATTTCAAAGTGTCTGTTTTGCTCTTGGGTATAATTATAATTTCTGGCATAAAATGATGGCATATATTTATATGTGTGTATGTCCATACCTAATGCCAAGCACATTCACTACTGTGTGTTGATACAACAGAGGCATTTTGCAGACCCAGTCCATTTGAGTTAGATCATAATATAGCAGAGAATTGGAGAGTATTTGAACAGGAATATGATATTTTCATACAATAAACTTTTTCTGACAAAGATGTACATACTAGGGCATTCATTTTGCTTAATGTAGCTGAGTCAGAAATCATTAAAAGAGAGTGTTTATTTGTGTATGCACCAGAAGTATATGCAGGAGAGGGGGGAAATCACCATATTGTTGTTCCAGCTGAATCAAGGGAAGACCCCGAGTGCTTGAAACATAAATTTAGAGAAATGTACAACTCTCAGACAAATGTTACATTAGAGAGGCACTTATTTTATACAAAAAATCAAAAGCCAGGTGTAACTTATATCAGTGACTTGAGGAAAAAAAGCTAAAACATGCAGATTTGCTGATTTGAAAGATTAGTTAATGAAGGATAGGCTTATGTGTGGTGTTAATAATGCTGCAGTGAGAAGGATTTTGCTTTATGACAGTGACAACATTGAGCAAAGCCACAGAGATTTGTCAAATCCATGAGCTCACAGAAAGGCACACAAGTATGCTTACAACTGATAAGTGCATAGTTTCAACAGACTGTAGAGCAAGCATGGACAGCATGCAGCATGTGGCAAGAAGAAGCAGTCCTAAGCAGATGGCAACTGCACCCCCCACAAGATTTTATGGGAGGAGCTGTAACTTTTTAGCAAGTTCCAAGACTAGCTCAGCAAACTGGACCTGCTCAATGCAGTATAAGGGTGTCAGCAAAACCCAAGTCAAGTCTTATTGTTAACTGTTGTAATTGTGTAGTCAACCATGAGTCTAAAAGAGAGAAGTACTTAGCATTTGGTAAGCAATGCCACAAGTGTAAAAAATGGAACCACTTTCAAAAGTTTTGTGAATTAAGCAAGCCTCATTCAGTTAATAAGAAAGGTCCTTCCAAAAAGCAAGTTGATCATCAGAGAGCTGTAACCCTACTTTCTATGTAGATGGTGTACAAGTGGTTGGAAAAAAGTATAATGCAGTAGATTTATTGGCAAAGAATGAGGTATGTTGTACTGTCCTGATCATTGGAAAACCCATAGAGTTCAAAGTGGACAATGGTTCAAAGTGTAATGTAATGTCAGCAGAAACATTTCTTAATGTGAGAGCTGGTGAGCAACTTAATTTGGTTAATTGTGTAAAGTTTGTTGCTTATGAAGGTGAAGAGATTTAAACCAAAGGCTCAGTACTGCTTTCATGCTTTTTGGCTAGGAACAGTTACAGCTTGCAATTTTATGTATTTTGAAGGCCTATGCAGTCATTATTAGGTCTCAGAGACAGTTTAAGAATGAAACTGCTTTCTTTTACCAAAGAAGTACGTCATATAAGGATATGTCCCAGTTCCAGTTTCAGTGATGCTATCTAGGCAAACTTCTAATTATGTATTCCATGAAAGTAGACTCAGAGGTCAGTCCAGTCATCAGACCAGCAAGGAGAGTTTCACTAGCTATGCAGGACAAAGTCAAGGTCCAGTTAGACAAAATGGTGCAGCAGGGTGTGATTTGTCCACTCACAGAACCAACTGAGTGGGTGTCATCCGTGGTAGTTGCTCATAAGAAAAATTCAAATGAAATCAGAATATGCATTGACCTAAGAGACTTGAACAAGGCATTAGAGAGACCTCATCATCCTATGCATACAGTCTTGGAGACTGCCACCCTCATGCCAAATGCCACTGTTTTTTTCTGTCTTAGATACAAATAGTTTATTTTGGCAAGTAATGCCTGATAGCAAATCTTCACTGCTGAATACTTTAAGTATCCCATTTGGTAGACACAGATTCCTCAGGATGCCTTTTGGAATAAATTCTGCCAGTGAAGACTTTCAGTGTGCAATGGTGAAGACTTTTTTAGGCTATCAGTATAGAATAATAGTTGATGATTTACTAGTTGGAGGCGATGATGAAGCAGCGCATGAAAGAATTCTCAGGAAAATTCTGGACACAGCGCATGAAGTGAATTTGAATCCTCTGAAATGTAAATTTAGACTACCAGAAGTTACTTATGTAGGTAATTTATTTGTCAGTACAGGCTTAGGACCAGATCCTTCCAAGCAAGCAGCTATTCTTGAAATGCTAGCTCCAGACAATATCCAAGTTTTGAAGCATTTTTTTAGTATGGTTAACTATATGTGCAAATTTATCCCTGACTTTAGTGAGTTATCAGCGCCTTTAAGAGAGCTGACATGTAAAAATGTTGCATGGCCAGGGTTAAAACAACAACAGAAAGCATCTGATAACCTCAAACAACAAATTACCAACCCTTCTACATTAAGGTACTATGATGTCCACAAACCAGTAGTTCTTTGATGTAATGCTTCAAAGTTCAGTCTTGGTGCAATTATTCTTCAAGAGGGCAGACCTGTTGCCTATGCATCTAGAACTCTTACCCAAACTTAGATGCAGTATGCTCAAATTGAGAAGGAACTTTTGGCAATTGTGTTTGCATGTTCAAAGGTCCATGATTATATTTATGGCTGAGCTATCCAGATTGAAACTGACCATCAACTTCTAGTCACTATTTTAAAGAAGCCTATGCATTCAGCTCCAGTAAGACTACAAAGAATGATGTTCATATTACAAAAGTATAATTTCAAAATGGTCTATGCAAAAGGTAAACTTCTTCATCTGGCTAATACCTCATCCAGATTGCTCAGAAATACCATGGAATACTTCATGCAAAGAATTTTGACTTTGCTGTCATGGCAGTGCATAATATTTCTAACATGCTACTTGATGAACTGAGAGATCATACAAAGACTAATCCAATTTTGCAAAAGCTCAACCACTTCATCAATATAGGATAGCCATCAAAACAATCCTGTATATCACCAGAAGTGCAACCTTACTTTCCATACAGAAATGAGATGCTGATAGAAGATGGCATAATTGTCAAAGGTCCCAAAGTTATTGTTCCTACTTCCTTACAACATGAATATATTCAGATTTTGCATTATGGCCACCCAGGTTCCGACTCTACCAAAAGAAGGGCAAGAGGACTAGTATTTTGGCCTTCTCTATTGAAAGATATTGATAAAGTGCTTTCTTCTTGTTCAGTATGTAATAGTACTAAAGCACATTTGCAAAAAGAGCCACTTTCTGAGTTACCTTGATCAAGAGTAGCCACTGACATATTTGAGCGGAACAATCAGCATTACATAGTGTTGGCAGACTCTTATTTTAACTGGTTTGAAATCGAGTGGTGGTGTTAAAATGTAGGAATCACCAAACAATGATGAAATAAACATGTTTTTGAGTCTGTGGGTGCAGTTCTCCTTTAAAGAAAGCTACATTCCCAGCCTATGAAAAAATCTTATAGCTGGGGTCATACCCACATCTTACCAAACTATAGAACAATAGCCACTCTATCATTACTCTGAAATATCCTTGAGAAATGTATCCGTACATAACTATTCTCCTTCATGTCTGACAGAAATCTTCTGTCTCCAACACAGCATGGCTTCTGCCCTTACCATAGCACTACTATAGCCATCACTGACATTGTAACCACTGTATATCAAAACTGATATGAGTGAAACTGGCTTACAACAGTTTTCCTTCACCTTTCAAAGGTCTTTTGACATCATTTTGTGCAAGAAACTGCAAAAACATTTGCCCTCCCTAGGACTACATAAACCTATACTCACTTAGTTTGACAGCTACATGTCCTGCAAAGAACCAATTGTAAAATAACATCTCCTCATCCTTTCTAATAGCAGTTGGAGTCCCCCAGTACTCTCTTCGCCATTCTCTTGTTTAGTATGTTTGTGAATGACCTCCACTCAACAAGGAAACATGCAAAAATCATCCAATATGCAGATGACTCCACTCTGATATGAGCTGCTAAAAAATGCCTACACTCCAACGACTAACCCAGAATTTCTTTGCATCTACTGAAATATATCTGTATAATTCATAACTTATTCTAAATCCCCCCAAAATCCAAGTTCGTCTTGTTCTCCCTAAATAACCCTCTACTCAGAAATTGCTTTTCACAATAACCTGTACAAACAATGTAAAATTGAATTTGTAGCCTGCAGTAAGCTACTACAGGTATTAATTGATGACAACTTGAAAACTGATTACCATGTAAAAGATGTAATAAAAAATCCTCAAAAATTGTCACTCCCCACTGGATAAAACCTTACCTAACAAATCTCACAACTGTGTGGCAACAAAGCATTCACACTGGTTGGAACGGTCTCACTCTCTGACTCTGTATTAACTACTTAATACACAAATGGTATTTACAAATTTGAGAAATGCCCTAACCTAACTCACATTCTTCAACACAAATCACCAAACAGCCCCTTTGAAAAGTAGATAAAAAATACTCACAATAACTAAATCAGACAGCTCTGCTGACAACTCTGTCTATTGCTTCTAAATATCTAAAATGCCAACCCTTTCCTTTAAACAAATAACTCCAGTAAACTCTTTCAAGTCTCAGTTAAACCAACACTCCTGAGTAGACAAAAATTCCAATCTAGCCATAAAGTATCTTAAGCTATGCTATGCCTTACCTCATCTAAGAAACTATTCTGACATATTATATTTGCAATCTTTATCTCTGTCATCTTTCTCCTCTACATGACTTAGTTTCCTTTTTACTTTCTACTTCCTATTTTTTCCTCACACCCACTTCTTATTTTTATTCTTCTTCTTTTGGCTGCTCCTGTTAGGAGTCGCCACAGCAAATCATCTGTTTCCATTTCTTCCTGGCCTCTGTATCTTGTTCTGTCACACCAACCACCTGCATGTCCTCTCTCACCACATCCATAAACCTTATCTTAGGCCTTCCTCTTTTCCTGTTACCTGGCAGCTTCATCCTTAGTATCTTTTTCCCCAATATACTCAGCATTCCTCCTCAGCACATGTCCAAACCAACGTAATCTTGCCTCTCTGGCTTTGTCTCCAAACCTTCCAACCTGGGCTGACCCTCTAATATACTTATTCGTAATCCTGTCCACCCTCATCACTCCCAGCTCAAATATTAACATCTTTAACTCTGCCACGTCCAGCTCTTACTCCTGCCTTTTTGTCAATGCCACTGTCTCCAACCCCTATAACATAGCTGGTCTTACTACCCTCTTGTAGACATTCCCTTTCACTCTTACTGATACTCATCTGTCACAAATCACTCCTGATACTCTTCTCCACCCACTCCATCCTGCTTGTACTCTCTTCTTCACCTCTCTTCCACACTCACCATTACTCTGAACTGATGATCACAAGTATTTAAACTCATCCACCTTCGCCACCTCTACTCCCTGCATCCTCACCATTCCTCTATCCTCTCTCTCATTCACACACATATATTCTGTCTTAGTCCTGCTGACCTTCATTCCTCTTCTCTCTACAGCATATCTCCACCTCTCCAGGGTCTCCTCCAACTGTTCCCTACTCTCACTACAGATTACAATGTCATCTGCAAACATCATAGTCCACGGGGACTCCTGTCTGATCTCATCTGTCAACCTGTCCATCACCATTGTAAATAAGAAAGGGCTCAGAGCTGATCCTTGATGTAATTCCTCCTCCACCTTAAATGCATCCGTCACTCCCACCGCAGACCTCACTGCTGTCACACTACCCTTGTGCATATCCTGTACCACTCTTACATACTTCTCTGACACTCCTGACTTCCTCATATAATACCACAACTCCTTTCTAGGCACCCTGTCATATGCTTTCTCTAAGTCCACAAAGACACAATGCAACTCCTTCCGACCTTCTCTGTACTTCTCCATCAACACTCTCAGAGCAAACATCACATCTGTAGTGCTCTTTCCTGGCATGAAACCATACTGCTGATCACTAATCATCATGTCCCTTCTTAACCTAGCTTCCACTACTCTTTCCCATAACTTCATGCTGTGACTGATCAATTGAATCCCTCTGTAGTTACTACAGCTCTGCACATCACCCTCATTCTTAAAAATCGGTACCAAAACACTTTTTCTCCATTCTTCAGGCATCCTCTCACTTTCCAAGATTTCATTAAACAATCTAGTTAAAAACTCCACTGCCATTTCACCTAAACACCTCCATGCTTCCACAGGTATGTCATCTGGCCCAACAGACTTTCCATTCTTCATCTTCTTCATAGCTATCCTTACTTCCTCCTTGCTAATCCACTGCACTTCATGATTCACTATCCGTACATCATCCAACCTTCTCTCCCTCTCATTCTCTTCATTCATCAGCCCTTCAAAGTACTCTTTCCATCTGTTCAACACAATTTTCACAACCTTCGCTTGTGTACATTTCCCTTATTTATCCTTTATCCACTACCTGCTGCTACATCTTTACTAGCTCCTGTCCTCTGTCTAACCAATTGGTACAGGTCCTTTTCTCCCCTTAGTGTCAGCCTTTCATACAACTCTTTGGATACTTTATCCTTTTTGCCTTTTGCCACCTCTCTCTTTGCCATGCACCTCATCTCCTTATACTCCTGTCTACTTTCTTCATCTCTCTGACAATCCCACTTCTTCTTCGTTAACCTCTTTCTCTGTATACTCTCCTGTGCTTCCTCATTCCACCACCAGGTCTGCTTGTCCTCCTTCTTCTTTCCAGATGCCACACCAAGCACCTTTCTAGCCATCTCCCTTACTAGATCTGCTGTAGTTACCAGCTATTCAGTAACTCTTAACTGCCACCCAGTGCCTGTCTTAACTTTCCCCTGAACTCCACCTCACAATTACCCTTTTTCAGTTTCCACCATTTGATCCTTGGTGCTGCCGTCACACTCCTCCTCCTCTTCTTGATCACCGATGTCATCCTACAAACCACCATCCTATGCTGCCTAACTACACTTTCCCCTGCCACTACTTTACAGTCTCCAATCTCCTTCAGAATGGCCCTTCTACATAAGATATAATCCACCTGTGTGGATTTTCCTCCACTCTTGTATGTCGCCCTATGCTCCTCCCTCTTTTTAAAATACGTATTCACCACTGCCATGTCCATCCTTTTCGGAAAATCCACAACCATCTGACCTTCTGCATTCCTTTGCTTAACACCATACCTACCCATCACTTCCTCATCCCCTCTGTTCCCTTCACCAACATGCCCATTGAAATCTGCTCCAATCACAACTCTCTCACCCTTGGGTACAGTCATCACCACTTCATCCAACTCACTCCAACATTTTTCTTTCTCATCCATTGCACACCCAACTTGTGGAGCATATGCATTAACAACATTCATCATTACACCTTCAATTTCCAGCTTCATAAACATCACTCTAGCCAACACTCTTTTCACCTCCAAAACACTCTTAGCGTACTGTTCCTTCAGGATAACCCCTATGCCATTTCTCCTCCCATCCACACCATGATAAAACAATTTGAACCCACCTTTGATACACCTAGCCTTGCTCCCCTTCCATCTGGTCTCTTGCACACACAATATACCAACTTTCCACTTATTATTATTATTACACTCTCTTATTCCCCTTCATCATTTTCTGGCTCAGTATCTTGCATTTTGTCTGCCATCTTCCCTCTTCTTTCATACCCTTTCACTTTATAACCCTTCAGTATCTCCCTCTACCGTGCCACATAACATACACTTGTACCTTACAGCCACTCTTCACAACAATGATCCTCTATCTTCTCATTCATCCTTACTCATCCACTCTCCTATCTACTAATTGTCTATTTCAACCTCTTCCACTTACATTGCATGATCCAACTACCTTCTGAGCTGGCACTTCTATTTCCTTGGTTTTGCCTCACACACTTGTCTTTTCACCTTGTTCCTCCTGCACATTGCTCTATAAATATCACTTCCTCCAACATATTATTTAAACATTTTTTCCTCAAATCTCACTTTTTAAAAACATGCTGCTGTAAATGACATTCTCTTTTCTTTCCTTCTAATTCATAGTTTTGAACTATGATTGTACTCATATGACCCTTGACTGACTAGATTTGCTGATAACTGCAAGCTGGGTGCAATCACTGAATCCCACAAAGATGGAAATATCCTCCAGGAAGGTCAGACACAAATTATTGGTGACAGAACCATGGCCTAAAACTCAATGCAAAAAAAATGCATAATTATACTATTTGGAAAGATGAAAATCCTTTTGCATTACAACATTAATAACACTCCCCTAACAGTAGGCTCAGTGGTAAGGGACTTGAAAATTCAGGTAGACAGTAACCTGAGCTTTGACCGCCATGTGTCCTTGGTAGTGCGAAAATCCTTCTACATGTTGCAACTTATGAGTAAGAGCATGGAATCCAGGTCTAAGGGGATCATAGTCCCACTATACTTAACCCTCATTAGACCAATAATCATGTAACAATGCACTCTTCAGCATATACCTGGCTAGGCATTTGCAACAGCTGGAGTAGTTACAGAGATCCTCACTAAATGAATACAGGGTATAAATAATATGTCCTATGCAGACTGCCTCAAAGTCCTGACTTGATCTGTTATAGACTACTGAGGGTCAATCTATGCTTAACGTATAAGGCATTCTATGATCCATCCCTGATGGATCTGCTACAAATTCATTCCCAAAATAGACGACACTAGAATTACCCAGTCTAAGCATCTAAACCTTGTCTGCGACATAGACAAAATACATTGCAGGGCCAAGTATGTGTCTCATGAGATTACCCCTTCCCTAGAACAGACTTCCCATTCATGTGAAGCAGAGCTCTTCCTTAAGCCAATTCAAATGCGATTTAGACAAATGGATGAGAAATACAAATTCATCTCTGGCTTGTCATCTGTGACACTTATAGACAGGGGCAGTTTGTGGATGCCCTATGGCACAAGCATATACCAAAGCCATTCTAGCTCGTGGGCATTGATAATTGGGAAAACTGCGTCATGAATGGCTAGGCTTAAAAGGCTCTAATTCCAATAGCCTAAAACCTCTTTTGATCTTAGATTGTACTCATGACTTACAAGAAATGTATTCATTGATATGTTTATTTATTTATTTATTTTATTTAACATTTGTTGACCGGGAATGTCCGACTAGGTTCCACAGATCCTGTTTTCAGCGGAGGCCCGGGGAGCAATGCTCCAGAAGCATGTCTTTAGACATATGTACTGTCATAGTTTATAAAACTCTTTTTTTTTTTTACTCTGTGTTCTGTTTGCATTCATTATGTGGAGTTGCTTAAAAGTAATTGTGATTTTTTTTTATCTACTTTTTGTACTTTTGTATATGAGCTATACTTGGAACTTTTCTCCCTGGGTCACCACTGAAAAGAGGCAACATGCTCACATGAACAATCCCAGTAAACAAATGGTAATAAATAAATAAATAAAATAAATTGCATTCACACAGATATATTTCCTTTCACAGGTGATGTGATTATGGGGTCCTCTGTGAAGGAGCAGGGCATGCCTGATGTCAGTATGTCAGGGCTATGTTGCTCACTGACAGTAAATGAGGCCTTACTGTATCACAGTCAAAAGTCACAGTGTCACTATCAGTGGTAGTGACTGTTGAGGGCACTATAACTATCATATTCAGTGAAGCTATGTTGCTGTGGAGCCCAACCCAGCCTTACTAGAACCAGAAGTACAGGTTCTGCCTGCATACTTATTAAGGACACATTTGTCCCCTGTCACTATAGCTGGATTAGGCAATGCTACATTCATAGGGTGTGATACAGGCATTAAAAGAGGTGGTCATTTGTCATTACTTGAGATCCATTACACAATGGACATTACTCAATGGATATACAGGCTAGTTATCCAGCTGCAAGCAGATCATAATGTCATAGTTCATAGGTTCATAGGTAAGCACCAGTCTTGCTGCCCTTGTAGGCTATTTTAAGCCTATCCAATTTTCCTTTTGGTGCTATAATTAACCTATCCCATTTGGTGTTAAATTGGCCTTATCCATCCTATGGTCATATTATATCTTACCCTTAGTGAGAATAACTGGGATCGTAAGATAGACAATTTGAGGGGACCCTAGCATGCGATAAAATATTTAGGCATTTGGCCTCTATCCAGTAGTAGTAGTACAGTGGCAGTCCTTGGATAACTTTTTTATTACCCATCCATTGATCCAAGTTGTGGTTGAATTGGATAGGGATGAGGTTTGCTTTACATGGATGGGAAGTCTGTTTCAGAACAGAGGTATCATCTGTGAGATTTACCTGTCCCTCCAAAGTGTTCTATTGATTTTGCAGAAGGGGTTAAATTCATAGACCGAGTATTTCTGATGCCCAAGATAAGACCTCTTCTGAAATACAGTCTGCTCCTTTTCCTGACTTACAGCAATGGCACCCATGCAACCCATGAACATTAGAAACACATTTAATCCAGGGCATATTGCTATTACTATCAGATACATATGCTGTATCTACAAACACAAATATGTGCACATCAGTTATAGACACTTCATTAATTGTGTAAACCTCAGATGTCTAACTGTGACCAAATGAATGAATAAATGCATAAATAACAGCCACAGTACTTCAGAGTTCACCTCCTTGTCAGATACATAGAATGTGGCCAGTTATAACCCATGCCCATCAGTTACAGCCACCATAGTCAATGTAACCATTTCAGATGTTTAGTAGTACACTAAGCTATCAACCCAAGGGGCTTTTTTAACCTATACATGCTTCTCAGTAAAATTTGATAGGTTTTGATTTGCAAGAGTTTTGTGGGAGTATATATACTTGGGTGTAGGTAACCGGGCATTTACAAGCTTCCACTTTCTAATAGAGACTTAGGTGTCAGACCAGGGGTATATTTATGGTTCTAAATCCACTCATCCAAGTTTTGCAGTTTTGAATAAGTGAAGGGATGAACTCTGCTTCATATGGATAGGAAGCTTGTTCCATAGAGGAAGGAGCCTCGTAGACACATACCTAAATCTTTGGTTTAATTACAAGCAAGGTTTAGGTCCCTGGATGGGATTTTTCCTAATGGTGCTTATTTTAGGAATGTGCAATAGGTCCAGAAGGCCATGCATAGGTCATCTGTCAGCAACTTGTAGCCTGTGGGAGACTAAGTATAAGGACAATGCTTTGATGTGGTTTGCATACCCCCATATATTCTTTTTGTGAGGAATCATAGAGTATGCATCAGTTGCTGCAAATGCCTGGCCAGGTACATACTGAGTGGGGCACTATACTCAATAACTGCTCTTATGAGAGCAGAGTGCAATAGAACAATGACATGTTTCGATCTACATAGAACAACATAGAATAATTTCCTCACTACAGTAGACATTTTATGGTCGAATGCCAAATTATTGTCTACACATACTCCCTAATTTCTGACTATAGAGTCTATTCTTAGGAGCATTTTGTCAATGTAGTAGTAGTTTGTTTGGTACAGTGGCTATCCTTTCATAAGATACTAAAATGCACCTTGGCATAATGGTTAAAGTCTTTGTCTCCCATGTACAAGGTGCAAGGCTCAAGCCTGACCTCCAGCCAATGCCTAATTGGAATTTGCATGTTCTCTCTGTGTCTTTGTGGGATTCCTCCCACATCAGAAAAACATGCTGAGTATTTCCTTCTCAGGCTCACCTCAATGGAACTGTGGGCAGCAACACAGACCCTATATGGTGCCCCAAAGGGGGAAAAGTTGTACAGACGAACTGCTTTGGGCATCTACTTTCGTGCACAGTATCCTCAAGATAGGAGAATACATATCACAGACTGTGCATCATGTCAGAGCTAGCCACTCAACAGTGTAAAATATATCTTTTGGTGATTTGGTTATGTTGATTAATGTCTCTAAATGAGCATGAGTATTTGCCACTGATAAGTGTGTTGAAGGCGTGGCCTACTCCAACCTAGGCCAGGGACACATGCTAACAGTGGGAGGGATGTATGTGCCTCTATTGGCCTGTGTGTGCCCACCATATCGCCGAGCAACCCTGGATCAAGAAACTACTGGCTGGCCATGTGTCCAGTGTCCAGTTGCCCAGCCTACGTTATCTGGGATAGCTCTGTTGGGAAAAGCTGGATGTAAAACCAATCTACCTGCCAAGCATTTACTGAGAATTGCTGCACTTAATGTAGGTTCAATGACAGGAAGCAGCTTGGACCTGGATGAGATGATGATATGGAGGAGGCTGGACATCCAAGAGACAAGATGGAAAGGCACAAAACCAATTGGCTTGAGATCCAAAATCTACTACTCAGAAGGATAACAGGCTAGAAATGGTGTGGGGATTGTAGTGTGAGAAAGGCTTCAGAAGTCAGTAAGGGATATCATCAGAATTAGTGCCAGACTCATGGGAATCAGACTCCAGTATAATTATAGAGCAGTATTCATAATCTCAGCCTATGTCCCAAACAGGGTTGTGACAGTGAGGAAAGGAGTGCAGTCGGACAGCAATTGCAGGACCTACTAGATAAAGCAGGACAAGATGAAGTGGTGTTGATAATGGTTGACTTGAATGCACATATTGGGACAGACAGAACAGGATATAAAGACTGTCTGGGATCACATGGGTTAGGCAACAGGAATGAAGGAGAGGTCATTCTAAAATTCGGTCTGGAAAATGGCTTGATATTAGCTAACACATAGTTCAGAAAGAGAGACGGTCACAAGATCACATACAAGAGTGGCCAACATGCAACTCAGGTAGACTTCCTCCTAGTAAGGAAAGGGCAATTGGGTAGAATCAATGATTGCAAAGTCATCCCAGTGAAACAGTCAGCCCACAGCATAAACCTCTGATTCTTACAATCAGCTGTAAGCAATGGTCAGAGAAGGCTCTAACGTTAAGAGAGACAAGGCTGAAGACCTGGAAGTTGACTGGAGAAAAAGTACAACAGTTCAAGGAATTACTCAGGGCTCTAGCATCCCAAGAAGAGGAGAAAAGAGGTGAAGTTAAAGAAGAATGTTAGTGCCTCAAAACAGCATGTGTGAAGACTACAAAACAGATATGTGGCTGAGCCAGTTATGGAATTAAGGTACACAAGGAAAGTTGGAATTGGAATGCAGAAGTCTAGGAAGTCATCAAAAGAAAGATGGAGTGCAGGAAAAAATGGAGATAGAAAAGACCAACCAGGCTAGGATGAAACACACCTTGACTAACAAAGATGCTAAGAAAGGAATTGCAATAGCAACAAACAGGGCAATGGAGGCAGTCTACCATCTTCTAGGAAGTGACTCAGTAGGTGGTACAAAAAACTATATCAAGTTGCAAGACAAATACAGAAAGATAAAGAAGATAGTCAGACACCATTCATAAGGGATGCCAGGAGCAACCTGCATAACAGTCTTCATAACATAAAAGGCAGATAGAAGGAGTAATTCCAGCAGTTTCTGAATGAAGAAACCCCACTGAAGCGGCACTGCCCCAGACAGAGCCAAAGATGAGAGAAGAAGAGGAGCCCACCCTGGAAGAAGTAAGAACAGCACTAAGGAAGATGAAGTCAGGGAAAGCAGCAGGCTCAGATATGGTCACAGTAGATATGATAAAGATGCTAGGTGACACAGGGGAGAAATGGCTCCTGATGCTACTCATAGCAGTGTGGAAAGAAAGATGTATCCCAGATGACTGGAGAATAAGCATACTTGTACCAGTGTACACGATCAAAGTGGACATCCACAACTGTGGGCAGTATAGAAGTATCTAACTCCTGTCACATTGCATGACAGTTCTGGAGAGGGTGATTGATAAATGGATACACACAGCAGTATAAAGTAAGATGGGAGGTGAGCAGTTTGGATTCAGATCAGGCTGCAGTACAGCTGACCCATTGCTTGCAGTGAGTGATAGTTGAGAAGTTAGAGATGAGGAAATAGTCCAACTGAGCATTCCTAGACTTGGAGAAGGCATATGACAAGGTCCCAAGAAAGCTGAGTTGGGCAGTACCACAGTGGTTTGAAGTCCCAGAAACAATGGTAGAATTAGGACAGCCTATGTACAAAGACCCAATGACTCAAGTATGAACAGTGTTCCATCTTACAGATGGGTTTCCGGTGGGAGGGGGTGTATGCATCAGGGTTCACTTCTGAGCCCACTGCTGTTCATACTGGTGATGGACTACATTAGCAATCAGATTAGAGGGGACAGATCAACAAAGCTGCTGTATGAGACAATGTAACATTGCATGCAGACTCTGAGCAAGAACTTCAGTATAGAATAGGGGAAAGGAATGCAATACTGGAGGCACATGAGATGACACTAAGCACAAATAAGACAGTGGTAATGGAAGCAAACTGGGGAAATCAGAAGAATCTGAGAATTGAGATAAAAGGGAAGATAGTTGAAGAGGTTAATAGCTTCACGTATCTGGGAGGGGTGGTTGAGGAGAAGGGAAGTAGGCCCTTGGGCCGATAGCCTAGTACCTAACTATGAACCTATAATAACTTTCTTGGGTGGCGTAAGCCAGAGAACCTTGTTGGCTAGGCTTTCGTAGGTCCTTGGGCCAAAAGCCTAGTACCTACCTACCTATGAACCTATGAAGAAGTTAAAGCTAGAATCATAGGGGCTGCAGCCAACTAGCATAGAGTGTCAGGTGTAGTGTATGACAGAAGAATGCCAAAGAAACCAAAAGGTAGGTGTGCAAGACAGTGGTGTGACAAGTACTAATGTATGGAAAAGAAACCTGATCAGTAAAGGCAGAGCAGATGAGGAAGCTAGAAGTGATGGAAATGCAGTGCCTGAGAAAGGTGGTACAGATGAAGGAATGAGGACATAAAAGCAGAAGCCAGAGTAGCTCCAATTGCAGAAAGGATCAGAGAACAGATTACAGTGGTTCTGTCATGTGCAGAAAAAGTGAAGACAATCTGGTGGAGAAGATTTGGGGCAGACAGAAAAAAGGTAAGAAGAAATAAGGATGTCCAGAAAATAGGTGGATGGATTGTGTGAGAGAAGATCTGCGACAGTCAGGCATGAGTGTTGGAGAAGGTAAGAGTGTGGCACTGAATTGAGAGAGAAGGTGACAGTTAACACAATACCCTAACCCCATATAGAAAAAATGAGAAAGGTAGTTGAACATGATAATGTTTTTGACCATGACTCTGGAACATTTGTCAGGCTTTCTTGGAGGATATGTGTATCTTGTTGGGATTCGATGACTGCAATCATCTGCAAACCTTGAGGTTAGCCTTGAACTCATTGAGATAGATGCCAAGCAGGAACAGCCCCATCACAGAATATGAAGCACTCCACTAGTAATGGCCTTTTTGTGGAGGAAGACTCCCCTATTCTAACTTTTTGAGTCCTGTCTGTAAGCCAGGTGACTATCTAGTAGGTGATAGGTGATATAGGGGTTTATACCTAGGTTACTAACCTTTTCTACAATGCCTAAGTGAGGTATTGTGTCAGATGTCTTGCCTGGGTCGAGGCAGGCAGTATGCACCATTTTGCTCTCATCCATTCCTTTGGTAACCTTTCAGAAGTCTACCAGGTAAAGTAGGCATAACCTGCTCTTGACAAACTGAATTCATGTGGGTCTATTGTTTGTAGGTTATCCATGCCATCATTTAAGATATTCATGATTATTCTTTCCATACCTCCACATATCAAGCTAGGCAGGCTTATGGGTCCATAATTCCCTGTGTCCATGGATGGCCCACCCTTATACAGCATATTAGCTGTTTCAGTATTCCATTCATTTGGCATTTAAACATTTTGGAGGCTGAGGTTAAATAATGTTTCTAGTGGTTCTGATAATTTATGTTTCATGCTATTAAGAAAGCATGCTGGGATATTACCGGGACCCATCAATACAGTGATCTTGGCTTTGGAGAGCACCTTGAGCACCTGTCCACTAGTGATAGTTGGGGGTTGTTATAGCCTCATGGGCATTTAGAGGGGAGAAGGAGGTAAAATTACAGCTATATATGTCAGCCAGGAGGTTTGCTATGTCTTCCAATTTTATATAGGTGACACCATGTATGATTAATTTGGTATATTGTTGTGTATTGCCTTTGAGATTATAGATATACCTGAAGAAAGTTTTGTGAATATCCTTAGCTTGAGTGGCTAATTTTGCTTCAAATTTAGTTTTGGAGGACTTTATTATCCTCCTATGTGGCTTAAGGTTGATAAGGGATTTTTTTACCTTGTTGGCCATTATACCTCCTAGATTTTACCATGAATTTCATTCTTTTGTTACACAGTCTACTGATGTTTTGGTTACACCAGGAGAACTTGCTTTTTAAGTTCATCTTGAGCTTAATATGGGTAAGGCCAGCTGTTTCTATGCAGCTGCTAATATGACTATACAGTCCACATAGACAGTGCTTTTCTTATGGATTGGGGAGCTTGGAATTTTATCAGGGTGACTCTTAGTAGTGGGACATTTGCCCTAGAATAATTCCAATAAAAGTTCCAGGATTCTCCTATGTCCCTGGTTATATCTTTACTTCAAAGGAGACAGCTTTATGGCCTGATCTGTCTAGTAAGGATATCACACTAGAGAAGGTGTAGTATTCTGCCATGTTTGTGATAACCAGATCAAGGATATCCATGCCCCTAGTTAGTATACAAACTAACTAGGCCAAGGTGTTTGCATTTACAAAGTCCAGGAATATTTTAGTCTGCTTGTTAGGCACGGTGTATGATTTCTAGTTTATATTGGGAAAGTTGAAGTCACCCATGAATATGGTACTAGGTTGAATGTCTAACATTTCTAATATATTTACATATGTATTATGGTTTTTCCTAGGTCATAGAGGGGGAGATATAGCATGCAAGGTTATGGCATGGGAGTTTGTCTAAGGTAATTTGAATGTGGAGAAGCTCAAGCACATCACACTGACAGACCAGTCTTGAAGTGTATTTATATTTAATGTAAACAGAGACAGCTCTAGCTTTTGCCCCATCGTGTGCAGTAGTTGGTGTAAATGTGTGGAACCCAACACTGCCATGGTATGGATGATAAGCATACTATGTAGCTTGAATGATGAGATACATGAAGGCTTTCAAAACATGGCCCATCTCACTGGCTTGTTTAACATGCACGTGAGTGACTCTGCTGCCTCAATGAGCCAGAGGTGATGATATTCCCATGGCCACCACTGTTTTTCTTCCACTATAGGTATACCACCCACAGCATGCATGAATTACTTGCATGTCCTTCTACATCTTCCACTCCATCCAGAAGTGAGGTGCTTGATGAAGCATGTCATGGAAACCCACAAAGATGTGGATTATATGGTAGTTAGGCACAGGCAATGGGCATACTGTCACAGCATCATGATTTGCCATTGTCTCTACCTGCACTTCTTAGTGCCAGTGCTATTACTTGCAAGGGATGCATCCATAACCAAGGACATCCTTGTTCTGCATTCTTCTCAGCAGAGATGCAACAACACATTGCACAAATGCATACAATGCAGGCACTTCTGTATGAGCTGTTTCCCTTGCTACATATTTTGTACACTTACCAGTAATGCTGGCCTCCAATCCCTCCCGAGAACCTCCATCTTTTCCCTGCAAAGCCTACTCTTTACAAACTCCGGGCCATAATAGTCATTCCTCTCCATATCCTTAGCAACCCCCCCACCCCACATTTGTACCCGTTGCTGATTCTTGTCACTATGCCCCCCATGGGCCCTGCGAAGACTGTAATGCTCTGCCCTCACAGTTCTGTTATATGCCTAGGTGATGTCCAATGCACAGTGTGGACAGTCAATGCACTACTGAATATGGCCTGAGTGTAGTATTACATACATCAGTTTTAATCATTGTGTCTAATCTGGCCCATAGTTACAGACCAGACCCTGGTTGTTTTCCAGTGCTTCAGTATATTGCACCCACCTTTGCCTTGCACAGATTTCTGTTGCAGCCAGTTCCTCATACAGGGTCCTTAACTGACACCTCCTCTGTCACTGGCACTGGTATGTTTGGACTGCCAGTGACAATCCTCTGCTCTATCAGACTCCATACTTTCATGCTGTCCAACATTGAACAGACACTCACTATCTTGCTACAGGCCTCTGGAAAATACTGCAGTCTGTCAACAGAATAATCTAAGCAGCAGAAGAGGTTGTTTATCATTCCTAACACACATTTGATGATATTTTGGGTTTGTGGCAGTGCAAAGTTGTATGTCATTTCGGACATGCCTTATGGGTTTCATATCAGTGTCATGAGCTATGGCACCAGGGCACATTGAGCATCACTCAAAAAGCAGTCCCTGTAAAAAGTCACCTAGCACAAATCACATTTATAAGTCAGATGTGTGCCTGATGTGGGAATTGTGGAAACCAGCAATCAAATAATTATTTCTTAAATACTCTTAACAGGACAATAAATAAATTTTCTAATTATTCCAATATTTTCTAACCAATTTTAAAGTACATTTACTTTATACTGATTTTACTGTTGTACATTTATACAACACATTGCCAAATCAAATCAATATTTAAACCACTTGGACACATAGTTTTCTAATTCAATATATAGGTTCATAGATTAGTACTAGGCTAACTGCCCTTGCGAGCCATTTTAAGCCTAGCCAATTATCCCTTGTAAGGCTCAAACCCTGCACCTTGTGTTTATAAGGCAAACACCTTAATCATTAGGCCACCCTCCCAGCCCTAATGGCCACTTTATTCAAGTTATTTATTTTATCTCCTCCAGTTAGCATGTGTATTTTTTCCAGTTACTAAGCACCTCATCCCTTCTACACTACCTTAATGTTCCGCTTTGATGAGTGATGCTGCTGCACTCCTATCCTTCATATTTTCTTCTATTCTTACTTTACCTTTTTATTTTTGTTTGCCCAATATACTATTTTGGAGAAACACAGGTATGGAAAACAGCATAAACCACTATAGTACTTTGGCATGAAAAATATTCTTTCAATATGAGCCTCTAGCCCCCTATATGTTATCCATAGAATTTACAAACATTACACCTACGATATTGAAACATATCATTATTTGCAGCTACTGGATGTTGTAGTCTCAAAGAGATCATTTTAAATGACAAAAGGTCTCCCAGGATTACAGCTGTCTTAAAGGATAATATTGGGAAAGTATTAAACAATTTCTCAGATGGTCGTTTCATAATAATGTGGGCCAAAATTCTTTAACAGCTTGACAGAAAATGTTTGAAGAAAGTATTATATTTAGTAATGCAAAAGGTCTTTTCTTATCTTTAACTATTACAACATGATTTTGACTACTGTTATATCCTATTACTGTCTTTGAGTAGCTTCCATTAGTACTCTAGGCATGTACCCCATGCCAATAATCATTTTCCACTTTTCTCATAGCATCAACATAATCATCAGTTCCTAGTATTTCTACTTATTCTAAAATATTAACCAACTGTGAAAGATCTAATCAAATTTGGTAGATTACCAATAGTAGCATTTAAAAATGAACTAACTCCACTAGGCACACAGTATAGCCTAGTGGACACATTTTTCTTCACTTCACTAAACAGTAATAAATCCCAAAAGTTAACTTCATTAGAATAAACTTTGCATCACACCAGATAGTCTATTCATTCCTGTTTAAAATACTTTACAATTGTACAGCCTTGTACATTTCTTTTACATAATATAGAAGATCATCTATGTAATATACATATAAGACTACACCAGATCTCATAAAACCACCAATGTGTATGAAAATCCTCTCAAAGAAAGACATAAAAATATTTGCCTACACAGGGGATCCTTGGAGGTTCTATCACTGTTTCATTTCTCTGCAAAAGCAATCTAGCCATCCTCAAACACTTTTAATATTTTGCATATGGGGTTGGGGTGTCACTTCAGCAGTGACAATCATCTCAAGTCAAGATTTACACTGCCAGGTGGCTAGCCCTGCCACAGTAGTTCATTCATACCACTCATGCATACATACCCTCTGACAAATTTAGAGTGTCCATTACATGGCTTTGGAATGTGGGAAGAAACTAGAGCACCCAGAGAAAACCCATGTGACCACAGGGAGGGCATGCAGACTCCACACAGAAGGCACCCTAGCTGAGAATCGAACTGGAGAACCTCTTGCTGGGAGGTCACACTGCTAACCACTGCACCACAGTGGCCACCTCTGCAAAAAACAATACTTACCATACAAATGGCTCCCTTTTGAAATGTAGGCACTTGAAATGCTGGGTGCCAACATGCCAAAAATATCCTGAAAATCCAGGAGAAGTGTGAATCTGAAATATCATTCTTCTCTTTTAAACTTCTTTTTGGTAATTGGCAAGCCCCCCTATACCTCTGATGTGGAGGGCAAGGTCCCTTGACCCCTCAAACCTATACATGGAAACTCCAACATTGCAATACCTTGGAGAAAAGGGCATATTTTGAGAAATGGCCATCTTGGACTTGATATATATAAGTCCATTTTTTCTGCCATTCAGTCTCCATCTTTCGGGACTCACTCTAGTGGATCCCAACATTTCACATGGTTACCATATAAAACACATTAGAAAAAAGACAAAAATGTAACAATGACAATGCAAAAGAAAAGGAGGAGCCTTCTAAGTAATGCGCAACTGCTATAATAACGTCTGAATGTGGGATTGAAGTATATAAACTGCTTGCATTCATGCTTAGCCAACAGAATCCCCTTTTCTGTACCAGAGATTTAACTATTTCAACTACCTCTTATGTATTTTTTCACGCATAATTCAACTTTACTCACAAAAGATTTCAAAATGTTATTAATTAATAACCCAACATTTTGTTGAAAGGCACCTACACCTGAAATAATGGAATGCTCTGAAGGGTTCTGTCTATCCTTATGTATTTTAAATACAGTGTAAAAAGTAGAATGTCATGGATGTTTAACATATAATTAAATCAAGTCTGTAGATATTAAAAAAACTAAGCCCGGGATTCATGAAGCTCGGCGGAAGGTCGGCGTTAGGCTTCCGCCGACCGTGCAGCGTGTAGATGGCGCAGTAGCAGCAAATGCATATTAATGAAGGTGCGCTGCCGCCACAGCCACTTGCATAGGAAATGACCAGGAGTGCATAGGGCGTGTCGAAGTGCCACATGGAGGCGTGGAAATGTTGGCTGTCGATGTTCAACCTAAAATGCTTGAATATAAAAATTTGCCTGCAATAGTAATCACACCTGTCAGTGTCCGTGGATACTGAAACGTATGCAAAGCATGCAAGACAGTTCTTGCGAACACAAAGTTAAGAAGCAAATACAAATGCACGGTAGGGAATATTGAGTCTCCATCCCTCGAACAAATGACATTGAAAACCGTGTGCCCGTATTCTAACGCAGTGTAGATAGTTATACCAAGTGGAAGTGAACCGCATCATGTTAGTGCACCGCCAATAGCTACATCTAGCCCAATGGTCAGGGTTACCAGCTGTCCCACATTGTGAGGGATAGTACACAGCTGGGCAGTTGTGTCCATACCAAAACCATTATAAATGTAAATATCCAGCGACCGTATGACAGAATTATATCCCACATCGCATGTAATAGTCACATACAATAGGTATGTCCGTATGTAACATACCACATGTGACAAGAAATAGAATAAGCAAGAAAACGAAACAGAAGGAGCATATAAACTGCTACAACAATAAGCTAACATGTAGGCAGAAAACAAAAATATTATCCGTAGTACTGACCGTGGGTATGGGTTGTCCTGTAAAATCTGATTTGTGTCTGGATTATATCCCATCCTGGACATATGAAAAGGTGGCAACCCTACCAATGTTCAGAGCAGTTAGCCAAAATCCACCCATATGCGGCCCAAGCCGTTCTTGTCAGGATGTGTCACAGTTGAATGGGTATTACCCAGGTGTACTGTGTTCCCTTGACCATGTCATAGGCCATCAACCAAAGAAGGGATGGATGGAGTGTCAGGAAAATGTGTGTGGGGGGGGTGGGTAATGGTATAATCCACAAAGGTGAGACTGTGTTGGATGCAGAATAGGTGAACTGGAGGTGTATGAGGGAGCAGCGGGTGAATCAGAAAGAAACACAAAGAACAAGTATACACATCTGCAATACAACCTGACAGGCCATACTGTAGAACACAATCACACAAACATATGAATATTAAAATGTGCGATACACATGTACAGAAACGTCACCGACGCATACCCACAGAATGGTCTGGATGGAACTGGCCAATCCAAATGCAACACACCTGGATGCATAATTGAATACCCATCATCCCCTACGCAGCACACAACCCACCCCCATACCTGAACGTCCACCAAATCCAGCCATACTCGGCCTACTAGCTTGGCACAGCCATATCTACACATAGTGACTACTACGTGTATGTAGTAGGCAGTGTCACCCTAGGTAGTGTCCGGATTGCAAACTATGTATCCCTTGCATGTAAAACCCTAACACATTTTCGTAAATCCAAAAGAATGGACGGTATTGGTCTTGTTCAATTTTTGGATATCCCTCATGGGATAAATAACTTGTGTAAACATCAGACTTGGTATCACAACACAATGTCCAGTCCTGTAGACATCTGGACACAAGTTGAATGTGCAGTAGTGATGCACGAGACTGTTCAGCCCTAGACGGTCATGCAGAACCTAGTACCCAGGATCAAACACCTGCCCGTGACGCACGTCTCCCCACATGAATAATCGAGGGAATATATTGTACACATTCACACAGTGGCTCTTGGAAATAGGGTGATTAAGGCACTGGCGTAAATAGGGTACCTCCTGACCCACTGTGTGAGGGGCAGTCACTGTTTGGTGAGGTGTGTCCTGACCAAGAATGATACAATGGCAAATGTCCTGTGATTGTAGGAAATAACTATGTATCATACTTCTTGTAACAGTTGCCTAAAGCAATCATGTCTGGATATAAAATATGTAATTCATACAAGAAACAGAATAAGCAACTAAAGTGCTAAAGGAATAGACTCTCAGCTAGGAAAATATTGAATGTTCTAAACCCTGCACTGACCGTGGGTATGTGTTGGCCTAAACAATCTGGTGTCTCCAGAATATATCCCATTCTGTACATATGAAAATGTGGCAACCCTACCAATGGTCAGAGCATTCACACAGTAACTGGCCAGCCTATTAATCACTCACAAAGCCAGTAACTTTGGAGGAAAGGTGTTGAATGACAATGACTAATGACAAGAATTAAGAGTAATAGATGCATTTAACTGCAGAAAATAAGTAGTAATACATATGTCTCCGAATCTGTCAACACGTTCCAAGTTAATAGTACTAATATTGTAGAAGTGTCCGTGATTGTCCTTGATTTGTCATTGCCTTGTCCATGTCACTGTTGAAATTAGTCCCCGAGTATCACAGAGGTCCGTACACATATGTACACCAACCAACTGTCACATTTGTTGACAGGACTATTGCATAACTGTAGTGAATTCATAAGTGATGTCCAGAATAATATTCATCGTATATATTAATGAATGAAATAGTCAAATGTGAAGGAAAACACAAGTGGAAACCCCCCCCCACCTTGATTCATGTAGCGGAACCACCCCCCACCCTATATTATGTA
This sequence comes from Protopterus annectens, assembly GCF_019279795.1. Classification (NCBI taxonomy): domain Eukaryota; kingdom Metazoa; phylum Chordata; order Ceratodontiformes; family Protopteridae; genus Protopterus; species Protopterus annectens. The sequence goes on from NC_056732.1 coordinate 1,123,119,054, forward strand.
CTGCCGACCTAATAATGTGATCAGAGGTGCCCAAACCCCTGCGTCTGTAAACACAGGTAGAATGTTAAAACGGGACCAACTCTGTCCACGTGCTACGTCTGACATTTGAACAGGTACAGGGCAGTTCCAGTCACCAGTCAGACAAGACTAAACCCAGATCAGCACATGAACACCTTGACAATCAAACACATGTATGTGCCAGGACTATAAGCATTAGAGTACTGAATATCCTTGGAGTGAGTAAACATGCAGCACGGGTCCAGAGCAGTAGGGAATAGGGAATGTCGCAAGTGCAGTACTGCGGTTTTCCCAGCAGGAGAATGGATGCCTGCTGTGTAAGTGAAGCGGTGAGGCATATGTTAGGGTAGTTATGAACCATGGGTATACATATAAATGAGGCAGAACACCAATAATGTAGTGGTTAGAGCATCCGCCTAACGTAAAGGCATTCCCGGTTCAAGTACGACTATAGCACATATCAATTTTTTGTGTAATGAATGCCTCTGTGTGGTAAAGCCAACATTTAAACATGTAAAGGTGAACCCGTGTTTTGCATGGAGCCATTAACCGGATTCCATCAATTAAAGTGGTACTGTCATAAGGAATAAGGCACATGTAAGCACAAAGAAGTGGCAGTAAACATATGTTACTCACAATAAGGAGATGCAAGTGTGCCTGCGCGGGTGTAACCAGCTTTCAGCATAGCAAATGTATGTTGTTTTGTACAGATGTAACTTATGTATATATATATATATATATATATATATATATATATATATATATATATATATATATATGTATATATATATATATATATATATATATATATATATATATATATATATATATATATAGATGTGCATAATAAATCCACAGACATAAAAGAAATATGCAATTATATATATATATATATATATATATATATATATATATATATATATATATATATATATATATATATATGTATATATATATATATATATATATATATATATATATATATATATATATATATATATATATATATATATATATATATATATATATTTATATATATATATATATATATATATAATACGCCAAAGACGAAAGCATGCATAAGGGTTGTGAAGAGAATCTAGAGAAACTAAGGTATTATAAAGTGCTTGCAGTGTATGTCAGATAAAGCTGCACAAGAGTGAGTAGAGCACCGTTATTCACACCAGAGGCAGGGTTATACCAGTGGCCATAATATCGTTAAAGTGCTACATCAACATTATACACAGACAGAATGTAGTTCATGTTGTGACCACCTACAATTGTAACCCGCAAATTGTTCGTAATCCATAACACCAGGAAAGGCACGTATGTGAAATTATAAATGGAGGGAGACCCTGTGAATAAACGAGGCAGTACAGAATGTCTGTAGGGCCCCAACATTCTGGAAAGGGCAATGTGTAAAGGTGTGTCATGGCTGCGATATCAGGTGGATAATGGCTGTTATGCATGGAAACTCAACATGGGTGGGCTGGAGAAACTATGGCTATGCGATTATGGATGCAGGAGTGCCAGGGTTGGTTGCGCCAGTTGCAATGGAGCGGCCCGTGTAGGTCAGCTAGTACGTAGGTGTGATTCCCAGCTAGAGCGTCTTCTGTGTGGAGACATGCGTGAATGGGCATACTGTCGTTGGAGGTTGTGCAGCAGGGCTGGCATCTCAGCACGTAAAACCTATCTGCCAACCATTAGCGGACCGGAGTTCATAGGTTCATAGGTTCATACTAGGCTATCTGCCCAAGGGCATTTATAAGCCTAGCCCAGAGTTTTGTGGCTTTCACCACCCCTTTAGTTTGGAGGATACTATGCCCATTATTTTGCTGTGCCTCTGTCAAGCAGTGACACTGAGATAATCCCTGGGGTATATCTGCGATCTCCTATCCATTGGTCAAGATTTCTCTTGAACAAAGCCAGCGAGGTGCTCTGCCTCACATGTACCGGGATTTTGTTCCACAGCATAGGGAGTCTCTGGGTGATGAATCTGTCCCTCCAGCACGTCCTATTAATAACCGTGTCAAGGTTTAAGTCTCCCGCCCTTGTAGTTCTGAGGGATCTAGATTTTTTGAGGTGAAGCATGTTCATCAATCCTGTGTTTCAGAGTGTGTGCATGCCCAGTATGACTGTTACGCATGTTGTCGACTGACATTACCGTGTTTGAGCATGCCAAGTATGGTCAACTAGATCGCATGTGTCACATGTCCAGATAGTCAGTACTGTGGTGCCGACCCCTGAGTTGTACACCGACAGGTAGCATGCTGTGTCTGCAGGGTAGCTAATGGTCATGTGGCATTGAGAGTTGCTACATTTCTGCACAGCATGGGGGGACATCCAACAGCATCCACAGTCCTACACAGCACCGGGGGTGGCGCACATGACTCTCACATGTGTACGTTGGAAAGGGGGGCACAGCTGACAGTTGTACACATTTTCCAGTATTGTACTGGTATGCCAGGTACACCATTTCAGTTTGTGGACCTACCTAAATTGCTGGTTGGAGGCATACCAGTGTACATCTGATCCTAGCTTTAATTACCAGCATAGTGGTGTTGGACGTCCTAGCCTTCACAACCTACATCCAACTGCCTGGCCTGATGTAGTCTGTGTGTGTCTGAGGGGGTTGGGGTCATTCATTGGGCATATCCAGAGGCCATTGTATATCATTTGTCTGTATTGGTCTACACCTGTCCAGCTGTATGGAACTTGTGTGGGCTGTATGGACACACATGATGTTCAGCCCATAACCTGCAGTGGGTTAGGACACCCTGTGTACTACTGGCTACTATTGTGAACCCGGTATGTGCTACAGATGTCATGGTGCCACTATGTACAGTCGGCCACCAAATTCCCTTGTATGCTCACATCCATACCATAGCAATGGGTAAATACACATTCTTGTTAGGTCGATTGACTTACCTTGGGGTGTTCCGGACCTGAGGACGGTGCTAGAGGGCTGCCTATGTTGGATGCACACAATGCACTTCCTATACATGGCAGAGCACAGGTAGTGTCATGTTTGGAATCCATTGTACTGTGTGTGAGTCAGAGAGGGTGAAATCCCTGGGTACCTACTGTGTCAGTGCATATGCCTTGTGTTGCCTCTTTGCTAAGGGCAGGTCATACTGTGCACAGCCCTTTCACCTACTGGGCCCAGCTCAGGTAGTTCCTCCTCCAAGTCACTGTGCCTGTACAGGCCTTGACATTGGTGGTGGGCTGTTTGGCCCTGCCCCATGCTGTTCCTGCTGCAACTGTTACTGCAGGATCAGATTGTGTAGCATAGCAAATACCATAACAATTTGTGTGCATGTAGCGAGTGAATACTGCATGGCTCCACCGGATGTGTCCAGATACCAGAACTGTGACCTGAGCATCCCAAATACATGCTCAATTATATGTCTTGCCTGTGCATCTGCCTCATTATGGTGTGATTGTTCAGGTGTGTGTGCATTGCTGATGGGTGTCATCAGCCACGACTCCAGTGGTTACCCAGCATCCCCCACTAGGAGACTGTAGGGGATGTCCATATTGGCAAAGGTGTGGTACAGCTGTGTCAGATGCCATATATTGGAATCGTCATAGATTCCAGGGCAGACAGAACACACATTCAGTTTAATGCCCTAGCCATCGCATACGGCCTAGCTGTTGGAGGGTATGCCCCTGCAGTTAATGTAGGCCATACCTTGCTCACCAGGTGGTGCTTTGATGCGTACGTGCATGCAAGCTATAGCACCCAGTACCCCAGTGTAGTCAGCCATGTGGTGGAAGAGATGCATATTGCTGGTCTACAAATCATGTGTGTTGAGGACATATATGTGTTCACTAGCATGTGTTGACATGGCGTCTGTGAACTGGTGCAATACTCCGGATGCATATGCCTGTAAGATCCCCATGATATCCCCAGTTGTGCTTTGGGAGGTACCTCTGGCTAGTATACCTAGGCCAACACATACCGTGGTATCCACTGTGATGGGTTTCCCTCAGCCTGTTCAATGTGTCAGGTGTGGCCGGCACAGGTCAACAAGCCGCAGCAGGAGGTCTCTGTCCACCCATAGCTCTCCACTATCTCCAGCTCATGTAGACCCTGGTAAGTCACCCTGGGTTTGTAAAGTCGTATGTCACTTCACTAAGGGTTGTTCGGCAGCATACACATACTCACCACCCTCAGCCTCCTGCACATGTTGGTCTATGTTGCCTGCTGCAGCCCTTCCCATTTGGTTGGACTGTGTTGTGAAATGTCCCCACATGTATACACCGGTGGTGTAGAGTGTGGAAGAAACCTGTTGTGTATGGTGCTTGCTCACATTACCATAGTGTTCTGGTGCGGGCTGTCCATGTAATCTGCTGATTATGCTGATCATCACCTGTTTGTGCAGCCTGTTCACCTTGACTACCCCTCTACTGCTTTTGTCCCTCCCAATGTCACCAGGCAGGTATAGACACACCCCTAGCTTAGGCATGCTAAGGCAGGAGCAATCCCGAGGCACAGGTCTCCAATGTACGTACAGTATGCCTGACCCCCCTCCCATGCTTTTATCTATATTCAAGCCCTGCACCCGGCTATCAACACACATACACACCTGGGATCTGCATCACACCCTGGGGATAAACGGGATTCACTATTGTCAACCTAATCTGCATAGTATAGTCTTCTAATGCATAGTTATATGACCCATACTGACCCTCCAAATTAATAACCACTGCATGTTAAGTTGTCTATCTCGCCTTCATTCTTGCTGGGTTCGGAGCCGACCTCGGCTCCGACTTGGCCACTCTAAAGCTCGAGAGTTGGTTCCACCGGCTCGAGGCTCCCCTTATATCCCACAATGCTAGGCGAGCGTTATCCCAGATCTCGTTTGCCGCTACAGCTTCGAGGTTGGTTGCTTCTACCGGTTCCTGGTGAGTGTTAGCTTTTTATTCAAAAAGTTACTCTTTTTTTCCCCTTTTAACTTTAATTCTTCCTAAATTAGTGTAGGATATATATATTTATCCCCGACCCTAATTTTTCCCCTGCTTGTTAAAAGAACCGTTGGTTCTTCCTTTGGCCTTTGGCCTTCCCTTCCTAGGGTGTGTGTTTGTGTAGTTTTACTTTAACTTTTTTGTGCTTAGTTATTAGTATTTTACTAAATTTGTAATTATTTTAGTATAAATAATTTTTCTGACAGGGTATAACTGTGTGTTTGGGTGTGTGTTAGTGTACACCTGTCAGTTGCTGAAATGCAAAGGAAGCAAAGGTCTTGATTCAAGAAGTGTGATGCGTGCTGTCAGAAAATGTCTCTGACAGACGCCACACTTCTTGTGTCTATTGTCTAGGGTTTTGCACCTGCAGGATTCCTGTGCTGTGTGCCATGGCTTCAGCCCCAGGGTCCTGCAGGAGAGAAAAACAAGCTGATTCTCAGAGGCTTGTTAAAGCCAGAGGATTCCCTGTCAGTTTCAACAGGGAAGCCCTCTAAGGCATCGAGGTCTTCGCTCCGCTTCTGAGCCGAGACCTCAGGTTGTTCAACCTTTGCCTTTATCGGCTCGGCTGGAGCCGATAAGACTCAGTCCACAGTTTCTGCTTTTCGGCCGGAGCCGAGGTTATCGAGGTACCCGTGTCGGCTCTCGACAAGGTCGCCGGAACCGACAACCAGAAAGAGGTCTAGGTCACCTTCTCTTGGCTCCGCTCATTCGCTTCAGGATCTCCCTGCTGTCTGAACGGAGCCAAAGGTCTCATTCCTCTAGGTCATCGAGGCTTTCTGATCATGACCTTCAGAGGGTGGTGAGTCGACTACTTAAGTCCGGGGCACTAGCCCAGATGCTTCAGAGCCCGACTCATCAGTCGGTGCCTGACCCCGTCCATCAACTCTTTCCTCCTTCGACTCTTTTGAGTTCGAGCCGGGTCGGTCGGAACCGAGACTGTGGGCACTTCGGAGCCGAGACAATCGTCTTCGGCGCCGCCGCCGCTCCGATTTCTTCTTTGAAGAATCTCGGCCGGGCTTCCTCGTCGGCTCGAGGGGTGAGTGGCATCGGACCCTTGTCCGACCCCCTCTCCCTCTCGGTGCTTCGCGCTGTGAGTTCGGCTCCGACATCGGCCTCGGAGCCATCACTGTCGGTGCCGAGGGGTCCTTAGCTCCTCGAGCGGGACCTCTGGCTCTGCCTGACAGGGGCATTCGAGGTCATGCGGAGTGTGTTACAGCCTGGATCTACTCCACAGTCGGCTGGCAGCCCCTCCTCTGTGCTGCCTCAGGGTAAGTCGACTCACTCCCTCATCCCGACCGCAGAGAGCCAGCTCCTCAGGAGCCCCTTTGGGATTTCATCCTCTTCCCGAGGCCTCCTGATTTGGCAGAAGAGCCCCTCGGAAGAGGAAGTGCAAGAGGAAGCACATTGACTCACCTGAGTCTATCACGTCGGACACAGATCTGGATGATTCCGAGGGTTTCCCCCGTTCCCCTTCTGAAGATGTCTCATTTGCAGACATTCTGGAGATCCTTAAACAGAGGGGAAATTGGCCAGCCCTCAACCCTTCGGAGGACGAATCTGTGTATCTTGAGGCGTTGGCTCTCGTCCTTCCACCTCCTGGGTGTCCTCTTTGACCCCTCATGCAGGTGGTAGCTAAGAAGGCATGGACGGCTCCTGATTCAGTGGACCCCACTCCCAGGAGACCCTCCAAATTCATCACAGCTCCATCAGACAAGCAATTTTTATCAAAAGGAGTTTCTGTGGATGCTATGGTGGTAGCTGCTGCCACAAAGAAGGAACTGGCTGATCCTTCAGTGCCTGTCCATCCACCTAACAAGGAATCTAGGTCCATGGATAGGTGGAAGCGGATGTTCTCCTCAGCGACATTTACCATGCGCTCGCTGAATTACCTGTGCCATTTCACTCGTCTTCAAAGGGACTTGGTCAAGGAAGCGAGTGAAATGTTGAAGGACCCTACAACTGCAGGTTTCCAAGAGAAAATGAACATGCAGCTGGCTATCCTTAATTACATTTCCAACTCCTCCATGCGCCTCCTCTTATGCGGCCGATGGAGCGAGCAGAGCCGCAGGGACAGGGTAGCCTTACGTAGGCACGCCTGGATGCGGCTATGCAACTTTATGGAACCTTTCAAGACGCCTTTCACGAACTCCCCTTTGATGGATCATCTCTTTTTGGTCCTCAAGTGAAAGAAACCCTGACTAGGTGCGTAGACTGATGGCAAGACCCTTTCTGCCGCCGGAGTCCATTTTCGACTCCTTCTAGGCCTTACCCCAAAGGCCAGAAGGGTGGGAAGATGTGGTTCCATAAACAAGCTCAAGGGACTTTGCCTGACGACAGAGTCGCTTTTCCTACCAGAGGCAGAGGTGGGAATAACAATGGTAGACGCCGCCCTAGGGGCAGGGGGTCCGCAGAACCAGGGCAATCGGAAGCCTTTCCTGACAAGCCTTTTCAGCATCCCTGAGGTGTTGCCCGCTGCCCATCTTCGGAGGCAGTCAGGGAAGATTGTCACTGTACCCAGAAGCCTGGCTATCCCTGACTCAAGACAAATGGGTACAGTCCATCATTTCAAGGCTATTCTATCCCCTTTCTTCGTTTTCCAAATCAGTCAAAAGAGATCCCTTCCAGATGTTCCACCGGCCAAAGGGATATAGCAGGTTTGGAAATTTCAAACTGCTTGCAAAAGAGCAATTCAGCCAGTGTCAGCAGACCAACAAGGATCCGGAATCTACTCAAGGTTCTTTTTGGTTCCAAAGAAAACAGGGGACTGGAGACCAATTTTGGATCTCAGTATCTTGAACAGATCAGTCAAGAAAACAAGATTTCGGATGGTCACGCTGCAATCCATTCTTCCCCTATTGGGGAAAGGAAACTGGATGTGCTCTATAGACCTTCAGGATGCGTACTATCACATAAAAATGAACAGAGCGGCCAGAAGATTCCTCCGGTCCAGGCGGGGAACCAGTCATTCTCAATTCTGGGCCCTGCCCTTTGGTCTCACCACTGCCCCCGGTGTTTACCAAATGCATGGCAGTGGTAGCTTCTCACCTGAGACGACAAGGATTCCAGGTGTTTCCATATTTGGACGACTGGCTTCTCACAGCTCCCACCAAGCATCTCCTTCTGATGGCCAGAGATTATACTTTTCGCGCTTGTCAAAAACTGGGTATTTCAATAAATTGCGAAAAGTCTGTTTTGTCGCCTTGTCGTACTATTACCTACATAGGCTAAATTTAGATACTATAAACATGTCTGCAACGCTAACGAACCAAAGGATATCAGACATTCACAAATTGGTGTCACTTCTTCTCAACAACAACAGAGCCAAAGCCAGGTTAGTCCTAAAGGTGTTGGGAATCATGGCAGCGCCATACCTCTCCTCCCATTGGCCAGATACCACATGCGGATCCTTCAGTGGATGCTTTTTCTCAATGGTCATACCAGGAACTCCCAATGTCTCACACCATTATGATCACGCAAGCTGCAAAAGCATCTCCTGTGGTGGATGTCTTCCCCAGCTCCTGTCGGAAGACCATTTGTTCCACCTCCTCCGGTTGCTACTCTGACAACGGATGCCTCCCTGATCGGGTGGGGGCATTATCAGGGCAGGACAGTCCAGGGCACATGGCAACCAAACGAATGCCACTTGCACATAAATGTTCTGGAGATGAGAGCAGTGCTTTTAGCGTTGCAAGCCCTTCAAGACTCTCTTCCCTTGGGAACGATTGTAATCCAGACGGACAATATGTCTGTAGTGTGGTACATCAACAAACAAGGCGGAACCAGATCATACCCCTGTGTCGAGAAGCACTCAGACTGTGGCAATGGGCGATTTCTTCTCAGCGTTTTCTGATAGCAACGACATCCCCGGAAGTCCAATTACATTATGGACAAATTGAGCAGAGCTATACTCATGCCTCACGAGTGGTCTCTGAAAGACTCTGTAGTGAGAGAGATTTTTCTCAAGTGGGGTCAGCCTTGCTGCGATCTTTTTGCTACTCCCCAAAACAGCAAGTGCAGAGAATACTTCACTCTATTCCCTTTACCAGGCCAACCCAGCAGAGACGCCTAGTCCAAGTTTGGCCCCGGGACTTCTGTATGCATTTCCTCCTTTTCCCCTGATCTCTCAAGTAATACAGAAAGCTATCGCTCAGAAGGCCTCATTGATCCTCATTGCTCCTTACTGGCCTCGACAAGTATGGTTCCCCTTTCTACATCGCTTTCTCTTGAGCGACCGTGGCATCTGGACCTAGTTCCAGATCTTTTGATCCACCAGTCGGGTCAGTTTCATCGCTCCCTCCCCTCCCTGAACCTCACTGCTTGGTTCCTCCAGTTCCGACCGTAGCCAGGCTTCCCCAATTATCTCACTCGGTTAGAGATATATTGATAGCTTCCCATAAATCTTCCACTCGAAAGATTTATTTGAGTAAGTGGAAACGCTTCTCATATTGGGCACAAGGAAAGGACATAGATCCCTTCACCGCTTCCATCCAACTAGTCCTTGATTTTCTAGCTGAACTCTTCCATGCAGGTTCATCTCCATCTACTCTTAAGGTTCAATTGGCAGCTATTTCTAATTTTCATGTGGGCATTTCTGAATCTGCCCTAATGTCCCACAAACTTTGCAAAGCCTTTTGAAAGGAGTTTTTCTTCTCAGACCTCCTATAAGAAATCCTCCTTCTCCTTGGGACCTAAATTTAGTTCTTGCTTCCTTGATTCTTTCCCCTTTCGAACCTGCAGCTTCATGTTCCTTGAAATTATTATCATGGAAAACTCTCTTTCTGGTGGCTATCACATCAGCTAGAAGAATTTCAGAACTTCAAGCACTTAGTTGTCGTTCTCCTTATCTTTTGTTCCATAAGGACAGAGTTTCCTTAACTAACCCGTCCTTTTGCCTAAGGTGGTTTCAGCATCAAATCTAAACCAAAGCATTGACCTCCTGTCTTTTCCCAGAGTATTCAAATAGGTCTGAACAAAAATTACACTGCCTGGATGTTCATCGTCAATTAAGGTACTACTTGGACAGGACTAAACAATTCAGAAAATCTGATCAGCTGTTTGTCTCCTATGGAAAGCAGAAAAGGACTTCCAGTTTCAAAGGTATCATTATCCAGATGGCTAACATCTCTGATTACCCTTGTTTATGAGATTAGACACCAAAACTGCCTAATAAACCTAAAGCCCATTCCACCAGAGCTTTGGCTACTTCTTTAGCCTTCCAAGACAGACTGCCTATTGACACCATTTGTGCAGCAGCTACTTGGGCTACTCCTCACACTTTTATTTCCCATTATAAGTTGGATTTAGCTTCTAGGCATAGAGCTAATTTTGGTTCCACTGTTCTCAGGAGTCTGTTCCGTTAGGCCACCCGGGACAAGGTGCTAGGACGCTGTCCCATCCAGCAAGAATGAAGGCGAGATAGACAACTTAACATATAGAAGTTATGTTCTTACCATAACGTTCCATGTTAGTTGTCTTCTTCTCGCCTTCTTCTTGCGTCCCACCCTCCTTCCCCCTGGCCTGGACAGACCTAGAGGAGTTGTGATCGTGACCTCTCTTTCTACCACCTCTTCTTAGTCATATGCTATTGTGCATATTTTCTTTTTCAGGGTGTAGGTCACCCTTTTTCTCCTGCTGTTAGAGGTGGATTCCTTTTACACTTATACTGTTTTTGATATAAGCTGGGTTAGCTTACAAACGAGATCTGAGGTAACGCTCGCCTAGCATTGTGGGATATAAGGGGAGCCTCGAGCCGGTGTAACCAACTCTCGAGCTTTAGAGTGGCCGAGCCGAGGTCGGCTCCGAACCCAGCAAGAAGAAGGCGAGAAGAAGACAACTAACATGGAACGTTATGGTAAGAACATAACTTCTATTTACTGTCGCTCAGATCCATACACAACTGGTTAAAGGTGCCTTACTATCACCGTATTCAATGTCCCTTGGTCTTCCCAGCAACAAACTAACCAGTGTCTACACAACTAGAACCCGGGACCCTGCACACCACAGATGATGTGCTTTACCACTATGCCATGGTAGATATGCATACATCCAAGGTGATCACATACAGAACATCCAGCACAAACATTCAATAGTGCTGATGTCCACATACATATATGTATATATCTATGTCTATCTATCTATATCTACATATATTATACATATATATATATATATATATATATATATATATATATATATATATATATATACACATATATATATATATATATATATATATATATATATATATATATATATATACACACATATACATATACACACACATACATAGATATTGCATTTATATCACAACAGTGGACCACATGACACCAAAGCATTAGACAAGAATGAAAAGGAAACCACATGTACCACCTGCATTATGTAGTGGTGTTACTATCATGGCAAGTATGTTTTGTTGCGTCACATGGGTCAGACTGTATTAAGGGTAAGAGTAGGGCTGCTGACATTTACTCACCAGACCAATTGGTGAATGTATGTGTTGACAACCCAGTGTCTTGGCCCATTATGCAATCTTTGGACACTATATAGGAAAGCAACAAGACACACTCAACACATCCTGAAACTAGCCACCCACAGATACCAACACATAGGGTATGGCTGCCAAACACACACACACCTGTCATGCTTTGGAATCAAGCACCTACCTTTCTATTCTGTCACACTACAAGCATTATGCAGTAACAGAACACGCTACTGAGATTATTGGATCACAGCACTCCCAGAGGCATACTTCTAGGTTGGTGACATCATCAGCAAAGGCAAACATGCTGATAGGGAGTGTATGGAGAGTGAGCTGTCTAAAAACATTACTCTGTCCCCAGGCAGCTGGAAACCCACATGCAGCACAGGGCTGGAATTAGAACATAGACCTGACTACCTTATCACACTACAGCATTACGCAGTTACAGAATGCCCTACCGAGATTACTGGATCACAGCACTCCCAGAGGCATACTTCTAGGTGGGTGACATCATCAGCAAAGGCAAAGATGCTGATAGGGAGTGTACAGAGAGTGAGCTGTCTAAAAACATTATTCTGTCCCCAGGCAGCTGGAAACACACACACAGCAGGGCTGGGATTAGAACATAGACCTGACTACCTTATCACACTACAGCATTACGCAGTTACAGAACACGCTATTGAGATTACTAGAGCACAACACTCCCAGAGGCATACTTCTGGGTGGATGACATCATCAGCAAAGGCAAAGATGCCGATAGGGAGTGTACGGAGAGTGAGCTGTCTAAAAACATTACTCTGTCCAAAGGCAGCTGGAAACACACACGGCAGGGCTGGGATTAGAACATAGACCTGACTACCTTATCACACTACAGCATTACGCAGTTACAGAACACGCTACCGAGATTACTGGGCAACAGCACTCCCAGAGGCATACTTCTAGGTGGGTGACATCATCAGCAAAGGCAAAGAAGCTGATACGGATTGTATGGAGAGTGAGCTGTCTAAAAAAACATTACTCTGTTCCCAGGCAAACACACACAGCAGGACCAGGATTAGAACACAGACTTGACTACCTTACCACACTACAGCATTACGTAGTTACAGAACACACTACCAAGATTACTGGATCACAGCACTCCCAGAGACATACTCCTAGGTGGGTGACATTATCAGCAAAGGCAAAGACACCGATAGGGATTGTATGGAGTGTGATCAGTCTAAAAGCATATTAGTGTCCCAAGGCAGATGGAGATGAACACACGGCAGTGGTGTGAGCAGGACAACTGGCTATCTATGGAGCACTATTACAACACTACATAGATACAAGATGCAGCACAGACAGTACACCTTTCAAGACAGTCAATATGACCTTCTAGGAATGCAGACATCGACATGGATGCTGGCAGTTACGGTGTACATACCTGTGAACCAGTGTGTTAAATGTAGGAATCCATCCTTAAGTGGGGTATGGCCATCTGATGCTAAGATGATCACTATCGCTATACAGGATAACAATGGTCATGCCCATACACAGAGACACACAACCGACACAAGGTGTCACTGGGCATGCTCACACACTTAGTAGCACACGTCAGTCTGGAATGTACTATGTGTCCATCTACACAACGGCATACTAGGCATGCTCATGCGCTTAGTAGCAAAGGGCTGTCTTGTATGCACACAGATTCTAAACACGGAAGTGCACAGTGTGTCGATAGTCATCATTGTTAGCATGAACGCTGTATGACTTATGTCTGACACCGGACTTCTACACAGCGTCTGCTGTTGTCCATCACCTAAGCTTTACCAATCACCTTAGCTGTATCAATCTAGACCTGACACACTAATACCACCCATGGTGTTGCCCTGGCAGGAGTGGGTACTTCGCACATGTAGTGCCATACATAGATGAAGAACCTGAGACCAGGTAAACACCCTGATACCTACAGGACAACTGCATTGTATGTGTATGCTAAATAGTGCTAGATGTGTAGCGTTCGTAATCATAGCTGCCAGTCTAGATCCAACAATGGGGAATACTGACATCTGTGCAGTGAGGAACACCTGGCATAAGGCTCAGTTGTGCACAATAGCACTACCACTGTATACCTCAGATACAGACATGTGGGCCATAAGACCAATATGGACCTCTCCAGGTGTTAGTGTCCCCACGTATATGAAGGCTACTCACATATACTGACCAGTACACTCTCAAAAGCCATCACAGATGTGTCAGGTGCAGATCACAGTGGTAAATGCCGCACTGTAGTATGTAGCCCTCACACATCACCGTGTCCTTGGACCAGCAATACACATCCATACATTAGTACAACACCAAGTTACTCATGACAAGTGGACTGTACCTAGCTCTACAGCAACTGTGTAGACTAACCATGTACTGACAGGGTTCCATCATGTGTTATGCAATGCACTGATACCACTATTCATAACCAGGTTGGCTGTACATATAACAGGGGCCCTGGGTCTTATACAGCTGTAACAGATAACTGTTGCTGTACACCAGGCAACACACCCATGTTTGGATGTGACATACATGTAACCACCGTGGATATGTACATGCCCCACACACACACACACAACACATATGTACATAGCATAGCTAATGCTGTCCTTCGTACAGACACGTGGCTACAGTGATTACATGCATGCACATTGAAGGTAGGTCCATGGCTGTTCAATGCTAACAGTACATAAGGTAGCAATGTTGACTGAGTTAACATTCCCTCTGTACTGGTTGCCCATGACAACTATCATAGCATACAACAGTCCATGTGTCATGTATGTCACACATGTTCACCAATTGCAATGCATACAAACATGGCTACATGACAGGAATGTAGGACCTATACACATGTACATGTAGTGGTGTGCATTCAGCTACCATGCATGAGCAGTAGCTGATGTTTGCAGTTTATCTGTGTCCTACTACAACGTGTAGTTGCAATGCAGTCCGATCATTGACACCTATATATGGTGAAATACTGACAATACGGTAAGATGTACATTAGGTATGGATGGATGTGTGTACATAAAGTGGTGGTCCACATTTGCAAATGGATGTTTGCTGAAGACAGCTCACAGGTGTGTCACAAGCTGTCCTACCATAACATGTGCAAACAGTAAGCTATGTTTCCGGTAATTGAAGGTGAAGATATACAACATACACAGTGGTCAGGGTGTCACTGACTGTAAAGCAGTTGACACCTGTAACACTTAAGTCCTCCCGTGTGCATATATCAGACACTTGTTGAAGGTAGCTTCGGTACACATTGTAATGCGGGCAATACTGCTGCATGTCTGTCAGACATATCAGAAGATAGCAGGTGTTTGATTCACAGTACTGCCATGTGTGTTTGCTTGTGTGACCATATATGCCACGTATGGTGGGGAATACATCCCAATTGTTACACACCCCTGTACACTGTTGTAGAGATCTGTACATACTGCAGTGTAGACAGCAAGACATAGGCAGGGGTGGTGTGTGTATCACACACGTTAGCTATCTGTATGTGCATGACATGTGTGGACTCCAGTGTGTGTATGTGTATGTATGTATGGCTGTCTGGTGCATGGAGTGAGGAGGTATGCTACCATTGAGAACAGATAGGGCCCCTAACCCCTCAAGGTGATGCAATCTACTACCCTGTTGATGCCGTCAGTCTTATGCATTACTGACTGTCTGTACATGTTCATTCTCTGTGTCGCGTCATGTGGGTGCACAGTACTGTAATGGTGACTACCACATAGGCAGGGGTCCTCACCTCAAGACTATCAAGTGTGTGTTACAGTGTCGTTGACCCGTGAGTGTGGGCATGTTACTGTGTGTGTCTGTGTATGTCTGTGTGTGTTCACATCCTGTAATGTGAGAGTGTTTTACTGGTACACAGTGAGTCCTCATGCTATCAACTGGCCCCTACGCTTGACATCAGCTAGACCGCTGTGTGAACCCCCCACACCATGTAGCTGTACCTGCGATGTCACCTGGTATGGATGTCCCGTCTCTAGCCACTGTAGCCTAGTACACAGCTCACATCCTCCTGGATCAGTAGGTGTGTAGAGATCTATGGAATGTCAACCTTTCTAACAGTGAGGTTGAGGCTACGCATAGCATGCTGGTATTGCCATCCATGCCTGTGAGTACTCCACATTTACACATGTGAAACTGAAAACACAGGTACGTAATGGCACATGCAATTAGACCTGAAGGAGAGAAGCAGGGCATCATTACCAACATGCTGTGACTGTTGTTACCAAGACACATACTGTGAACATAAAACAATGCAGTCTAATCCTGTACTACATGGTATGTCTGATGCATGCCAACAGTTCACATCAATTGTAATATACACCTATCTCACTATTCTGTTCACCCTGTGCATCAGACCATATCAGCATTGTCCCTGCACCGATGGTGTGGATGACAGGGATGCGGCACAGGCATCATCTTATGCACAGGGTGATAATGTTTGCCAGGGGCCTAGGCTGCACCAGTGTATGACATCATGTGTGTGGGTTAGGGCCTGTGATCTACTTGGACATGTGTGGTTATTATGCATGTGCGTGTTAGTGCCCAACAGATGTTACTGGTGTGTGCGTGTATGTGTGCACACACTTCTGCCATGTATCTGGCCAACACAGGGGTATTATTGACAGCTCCAGATTGTACAGACCAGGATGTACAGCTCACTGTGTCTGGCCATGGCCATGTGACCTGTGCCTGCCAGAGGTTGCACGGGCACTACCAGACAGATGTACAGAATGGGTACTGTCCGATGACACATGCCCACTGGAACCATGTCCCCACTGGGACCGTCCAGGGCCACGTCCATGTGGCCTGCTGTGTCTTGGTGTGGACAGCGCAGCACCAGCTGCACTGCTGCTACCAGCACTATGGAAATGGGCATGTGAGGTAGCTCATTCGCGTAGACCTGCACCAGGTGGTGTAGCTGGCTTACGTCCATGTGGCCTACGCCTCACTCCTACCAGATGTTCCAGCACAGACAGCTCACGTTCATGGATTGCCATGCCACGGTCAAGGATTCCAACCATGTCACCCAATCACCTGTCCAAATCATCAGCAATCTGCTGTTGAGCATTTGCCAATGCTTGGATGTTTTCATTTAAAGAACGGATAGCAGCCCTCTGAATCCGCTGCCCTTTTCTGTTCTGCCATTCAGTATGTGCCTGTGCCACCATTACAGTCTGAAACATGTCTGGTGACACCAGCTGCTGTGCTCTGTCATGCAGGTGCATGTTGGCCAGGGGTCCTCCCATGAGCAGCACTGGCCATATGCCTGTGTGGCACATCTGCAGTCATTTCACTGACACCATGGTGTGACAACACACCTTCTGTAGCCACCACGCGTTCCTGTTCCAAGCTAACACATGGTAACTGTCTTTCTTCTATGGCCACTGGTGATGGGGTATGTGTTGGCATGAGAACTGTGTGCGGGGAAGAGGGGGATATAGGTGAGATGGCAACCAAAGGCACAGATTCAGCCCCTGACAACCCTGCCTGTATCTCAAGCATATGTTCATCACTGCTAGAGTCAGTGGGGACACTAACATCAGATGGTCCGCAGGAGGGCAATGCACCTACATCACCTGTGAAGGCAAACAAAGACTCTACATTACAATAGAAACACAGACACACACACACAGACACACACACACACACACACACACACACACACACACACACACAGACACAGACACACACACAGACACACACAGACACCCATGCATGTAATATGACAGAAGGCATGCAGCATGCATGTGATACAGCAGATGACATGCAGCTCAGACATTAACAGTGTTAGTTAGATCACATCCTTGGGTTGCACACAACAGCAAGCATGTGTCATAGCAGAAGCCATGCATTTCACACAATCATGGTAGTAAGCATGCATCCCTGTGATACACCATGTGGACCAGCACAGGTTAACAGTACACATAGCTGATGTGAGGCATATGTCCTTGACATTAACATGTAGTATGACATGTAATCTGCTGATGTGTGCAGTGACATGCATACATGTTTGACACAATGGTGTACTGACACATGTACAGCAGTGTAATGGTGTCACATTGCAGTGTTGTCTGTATGCCCTACATATAGAATGCACTTTTAGCAGATGTGTATGACCATTGAGGGTGGTATGAGGCATCTATATTGCTATACAGTGTGAAGTACAGACACAGTGTCATTGCATGGAATCATGAGACGTCTCTATTGCTATACAGTGTGGAATACACATACAGTGCATAGCCATGACTGTGTGCATACACAATACATACATACTGCGGATTGTGACCCACGTCGCTGAGGTGTATACACACTAAATCATGCTGTGTCATGTGTGACAGGTCACCGGAAGACATACCGATGACACCCCTGCACAACTGTTAACATTTCTTACCTGCTGTCAACCGTATCCACACATGGCAGACTGGTCAATACACCATGTTCCAAATGGCATTTATGTACCACACACACGAGGTGCACGGCTGACAGTGATGTCCAACAGCAGCAAGGGAAATGTATGGTATCTCTGGCCTGTTATGGTGTCTGTGTATGTATGTGGAAGCTGTACATGCTGTGACACAGTCATGATGTGCAACACATCTTATGTGGTCGAATTAAGTGACAACTCCACAAGCTGTGCACAGGCTGTTAGGATGTCCAGTGATCCACATCTACTATATAACCATTCAACAAAGGCTATAGTTGGACCATGTGTAGACAGTGTGCAACAGGGTGTACACACATACACATCACATATAGTGTGCGTTACTACATGTCTCTGGCCATCCTCCATGGCCATGTGTGAACATGTGTTGGCCAGATATGTGTGATGGCCGTCTATGTCACATGTCTGTGTTGTCCTATATGACATACAGCCAGAGATGTAAGATACTCCAGTGTCCACAGGGTTATAGAGGCAAAGAGTTGTATGTTTGGTATGTGGGGCATGTTTTATGGGATAGCGTAACAATATTGCAGCCGGACCACTACATGTCTGGGACATATCAGCTGGCACATCACAATGTTTGCACTCATTGCAGGGGCACATTCCACAATGGTGAATCATGTGGGCTGCCCATATCCCAGCTCACTGTGTAGTACTGTTTGCGTACCCCACATGTGTTGTTCTGATGTATAGTACATATTCCTACATTGAACAATGCCTCCACCGTTGTATAGACAGCTGTCCACACATCTAGCAATGACAGTTACTGTGGTTTCATGTAGGTATTTCATTTGGTTTGTATATATTGCACATGGGTAGCCAGTGTGATTGATGAAAGCTGCGACCTGTATATTGTGACTGGACCTTACATTATGTGTACATGTGTTAACTGGCCACATGGCAAATAGATCTGTGCATTCACATGCCTGATACTGATAACTGTCGCACCTGCAATGGACTGCTGTCTCTGAGGCATGCCAGAGGTACCTGTATAGGGGTGACACAGCAGTTTGATCATTATCCATGACTGTATGACAGCTACAGGGTGCACTTTACATGTTAACACATTCACCAGTACAATAGCATATACTATGGCATATGCACATGTGTGCATACACAGGGTAGCATACTATAGTATGTGGCATGTGTGTAAACATACCTTGCATATGATGTTACATTACATAGTGTACAGTGACACATGCGACTAAATGGGATATAATATTTATATGCGCAGTAGTGACTTACCAGGCAACTCCTGGCTCTGTGGTTCTGAGAGACCCACCTCCACGATTACAGCTAGAGTTTGTGGATGCTGTTCTGATGGGGTCCCCAGGCTGGCTAGTAGCTCCTCGGTAGGTGTGAGTGGGGGCTGGGTTGGTGGCCCACCACATGTTCTACCTTGTTCCCTGGCGATTGCATTGGCACGCTGTTTCGCATGTCGGATCAGGTCCGTGCAGTGTCTGCGCACCTGCTAGTAGGTGCAGTTATGGCCACCCACATCATTAACCCTCCTGTGAAGTTCCTGCCACAGGTCATCACGCTGCTGGGCATGCTGTGGCACATGGCTGAGCAGCACCTCATAGTTATCATGGAGGTATGGTATGAGGGCATCATCCTCCAAGCGGCTATATGCCGGCAGTCGTGATTGAGGCATTATCTGTAAGACATAATGATGGAGACAGGTCATAGCATCTCAGAGATGCACAGAGATACAGATGCACATTCATGTGTATTACATTTAGTACTTATGAACAGTTGTCTTTGCAAATTGTCATGACACTCACATGACTGACATGTTTGTTTCACACACATGTAACACCCGATGAGGATTAGATATTATCACCATATACGTGTGTCTCCTCATTACATTGCTCATACTCCATGTGAATGCTGTCTTGATGTGGGCATATCTGTTTGCCTGTACTGGTGTTATTACCTATCAGCACATGCCTGGATGTGTGCACATTAATGCTGTTGACCTTGATGCTGTGTATATGTCACATATCATCATATACACTGCCTTCACGGACATGGGCAGTGACAATGCAGACATGCGCACTGAAACCTTTAGATGCATGTGTTTTGTCATATACATCTACACGGCACTGTACAGCAGTTCAACATCCTGCCATGTATCGACTGTGTTGCACATGTGATACACATGGGACAATGGCTAGCCGGATGGTATTCGCAGGGATGGTTATCAACTATAGCATGTATGGCCAAGATCATGTAGTAGTGTGTATGCCCTGGGCCATGTATGAGCATAGGATGTCAGGTTTTCTAGCTGTATCCGACAGCCATGTTCCCACCAACAGGTGAATCAGTGCCACATTACTGATCCAGGCAGTCACTGATACATCTACCATGTGGTCATCGCACCATGTTTGACAGAGATGACATGTGCAGCTTTACTGGACAGGGTTGCATGGTATGGCAGGAGTATGTCACATGTATGGCACAGGGATCTGTCCAGCATGTGGCAACCCTTGTACTAGGAAGGTGGCTGTCCATGACGTATGTCTTTCAGATCAGGATATGTACGTGTAGCATGTCCAATATCACAGTGTTGCACATGTCTTTATGCAGGGTAGGCAGCATGCTGCATAGTGGAAATGAGGATTGTGAAGGCTGGTTTTGCCCATCCAAGCATGGCCAATACCCCTTAAAGGTGATATGTGATCCGATATTGGTCACGTGAGTGCTGAGTATGGCTGTCCAATGATCTCCATGCTCATGGATGGCACCCTGTCATGACTTGGGTTGCCTCTTATGACTACCTAATAGGCCTGGTGATGTCACTAGCTCAGGGAGGTAAACTGCACAGCACTATCCCTTACACACAGTGTCCATAATGTTGACCGCTGCCTAGGTGGTAGTTAATGGGTACAGGGTTATTAACATAGCGGTGACAAAGCAATAAGCAGCTGTCAGATTGTGCACATATGTCATGCACCTCACCCACAAAGCCCATGCTGTATGTTGTCCACAACACTGAGTCAGCTATTGCTCCTAGGTCATGGCCATTCACATTCTCACATATGCAGATGCCTCCCATTTGTCTGTGTGGTATGGGCTACAATGACAGGGGAATACAAAACATTAACCCTGTTTTACTGTAGCTGCCACTGGTGTGATATGCACATGTCACTCAGACACCTTTTGTAGTGTTGCTGCTGTGAACAGGCCACTGGTAGAACACTCCTGTGACATGCGAAGGTACATGTAGTATACTGAGTGTAGGTGGAACACATTATGGGTGATGATGTCCTCTGACCTGTCACAGGTATGCTATGCAGTGTGAATTCATGGGTACTGTCATCTACATCTGTACTGCTAACAACATTTATGTTGATTAAGGTTCTTAGGCTTTCAGACCATACTCAACAGGGTAATAGTGCTGTGCCTCCCATTATGAGTGGCGTCTCCACTTTGTGGGTTGTGATAACCGTTAGTGTGATCCTATCTGTATTTTCACAGACTGCCATGAACCTATGTTTTACATGGCAGTGTATGTGTAGAGCAAACTGTTTTGCCATATGTGTATTATACGACCAGGGATTTGTACAAGTCGCATGCAGCCGGAGTGTATCTTGTACCATCATAGTTATGGTTACAGGGACTCTGTAGTGTTCATGGATATGTGATTGTGTACCTATTGGGGGGGCAGTGAGTTTATATTATCCAACACCCTATCTGTATTGCTTATTCCTGCTCAGCACTTGTTCAGAACATGTACACACTTCATGAGCTACTAATTACTATATCACTCAATCCTACTCATTTCCTACAGGTACACACTGTTTGTCCTTACATTTCCAGCATGCTTACAGTACAACAGCTGATTTACACACTTACCTCACATATCTTGTAATAGTTGACTAGACAGGCATGTCCAAATGTCAATTACCAGTGTTATTGCCTGTCTGTATGATGAATGTGGGCAACATGAGGCAATATAGCAATCGTCTCACGTACACAGTCAATGCTCACCTCCATACATACGACACTACAGCCTGTGGGAGATGCACATATGTAGCCATGATGGAGGTAATGCTCTCTCCAACCCAGACTTACCCTGACAATCATGTGTGGATGTTTAACATTTGCAGCACACCCCACTCATCACATAGTCTCAGTAGATCTCCACCACCACAGGCCACACATTGTAAGAGTACAACATTTGCGGAGCCTCTCCATACTACTCTATGTAGGCAACAGAGGTAGCCCCCATCACCAAACACAACACCAATTACTTATAGCCCACAGACTGATGTGTGCCTGTCAACTACAGCCAATAGGGTGTTATAACATGACCAACACACTAGTCATAGGTGACTCTGTAGGCGGTCACACTGATGTCCCACTCAGCAGGCCACACAAGGCGATAGTCACTGTCATCTGGCTGTCAGGTAATTGGATCCAAAACATAACGTATGCACTCAGGTCACTCCTCAACAGGTACAATATGGCTGTCATTCTCCACGTTAGTGTGCATGCCCTGAGATGTAACTTCCTGGACTACATGTACAGGGACATGCAATAGCCCTCCGATCTTGTAGCCCAGGCAGGTATGGCCGAAGCCCTGAGAAGAATTCTGCATTAGTCCAGACTGATGACACAGTAGAACAACAGAATTATTCACTTCAACAGTTGCCTATGCTTCTGGTGTCATTCCAAGGGTATCCAGTATCTGTCTGCTTTGAATGACATAGTCGACAAACCACAATGCTTTGGGACAGATGGCCTGCACCTGTCAGCTCTGGGATTATGAGTAACATCTAAGGCTCTTGCTGCTCCTATACTGCCTGTTTTAGACACATTTCAGAAACATATTTAGCACCAGAACAGGTACAAGCAAGCAAAACCTGAGGGTATTGTTACTCAATGCTTGACATCTTCTTCTCAAATGCACTCATCCGAGGCAGTCCTTATAATGGACCACTTCGATGTCTCTGCAGTGACTGTGACCTGCTTCTAGACTCCGGAGAGCACCCCTGCACTGACAGGCTATTACACAGACCACACCTTTCAGTCATGTAACCAGGACCAGAACACCCACGGCGGAGGTGTGTCCATATTTCACAGGGATATACACACCTCCATGCTGGTTGCTTAGCACGATGAATCAGAGGCAATCCAAGTGCAACTAACTGTAGCCATAACTGCTATACAAATTGTAGCTTGCTATGGATTCCACACCATCCCCCATGGTTAACGGCCCTCATTTCTTGTTGTACTGGAAAGTAGGGTTCAAACAGGAACTACTGATGTGAGACTGACACTACCCCACACTTAACTGGGGTACCTACTCATGTACTGACACATTAGGCCAACGCTTGCTGGGATTCATAACCTCCAATCGGCTGGATCAACCTATCCACATCACCACCAAGGCCAACAATATCCTAGACCTGGACATTACCAACATGTGTGACTGGTGTTCCACACCTGGTGATATCCCCTCATTGGTCAGTTCCGAACGTATGCTAATCACCCTTGTTATCCACATCCCGGCACCACACCCTTCACGGAAAACACAGTACAATATTTCTACAAAGCCAACTTCAGGCTTCTTATGACAGCAGTAGTAAACGTCATGACACCTGTGCAGATGGACAATATAGTTACAAACGCTGAAACATACACAACTGCACTTCATTAGCACTTACACGACTGCATGGATCATGCTATCCCAAGCAGAGCCATGACGGTACCCACCAGATAACGGACACCACTCTGGGGTCCACTGCCATGGACATAATGTACAACAGAAGGAGGAGACTGTTGCAAAGTAGAGTACAATCCCATGGGTGGGGTAGTTCCCTGGTCAGCCTCAGTAGGAATCTGAGATCCCTTATCACATCCTCCAAAGCTAGCTACGTAAACATTACTGCAACACATTCCAAGGACTACCACAAGGCATTATGAAGGTATGTCACTACTCTCGATGGCAATACCCACATCTGCTCTGACATACAATGGTTAGGCAGGAACATTACAGAACCGACTGATATTGGCGACATCCTGGCAGATAGGATCAATGCTAACTTTACACCCCTCTCACACCCTAAAGGGCCCAAATCTATGCAGGAACAATGCAGAGTCCCTGCAGTCACAACTACACAGTTCAAACCTGCACTCTCTAAAGCCTGGAACACAGACTCCATGTGACCGTCCAACATCCCAGGCTGCGATTTACAGAAATCTCAGAATGACATGGCTCCCCACTTGGGGACCAAATTCACTAATAGCCTTGTATCAGGCATTGTGGACCCTGAATGGTGCACAGCAACAGTTATCACACTCCACAAAAGTGGCACCACAATGGACCAGAGGAACTATTGCCCTATATGTCTGACTAGACTGTTCTGCAAGGCTATGGAGCACATCATCATGGAAGTCATTCACAGAGACATTGGTGGCCTCCAAACCTTTGATACCACCCAGGTTGGATTTGTTAGGGCCAGACCATGGCTCATACACCTGGTGGAGTCCTTTGAGACAGTTACCAAGGTAGTAGATGACGGTAAGGTGGTCCACACAGTCTACCTTGTCCTCTCATTGGCTTTCAACACCGTTCCCCATTCTGGTATTGTCAACATACACATCCACCTGCACATCAACCCCTACGTCTCGAGATGTTATGCAAAGCGGCTCACGGACAGGACCCACACAGTGAGGGTAGCATACCATAGTTCCTACTGTAAATCATTTACAATTGGTGTACCCCAGTCCTCGGTCATAGGGCCCCTCATGTTCAGTATATGCTTTCCTGAGGTACAGGCTAGCACAGAAGGACTTTCCTTGAATAGGTTTCCAGACGACTGCAAACTAGGAGCCATGATTGATTCACCAGCTAATACAGTCACCCTCCATAAGGGTGTTACTGTGACGGATACCTGGTTTTGATAACATGGCCTCAAGCTGCATGCCACAAGGTGCATAGACATCCCCTTTGGATTACACCAATCACCCACTGACTACCACATAGGTGGTAGTCCCCTACATACATAAGACATTATAAGGGTTCTTAGTACACACGCAGATAGCACCCACTCCTTTGATAACCATATTGCTCTATTGCAATTGTTTCAGGTGTAGGGAGATGTAGGTAGGTGTACATAGCAGATAAAGGTTTGTGGGGACTGCATTTATACATATTCCATATGTTTGTGGGGGCTCCTTCCCTAATTGAAGACCTATCATTTAGTAGACTAATACTATGGTTATTGCAGGCTTATTCATTAAGCCATTGTTAATTGGTTCCTATATAGCATGCAGGTGATGTTGATCCTTCAATCCCTCCGAAAATACATCGATATGTAATGAAATGTTGCTACATGAAAGCTGTCTCGTGTATTTCTTTCACAGATATTTTTACTCATTGCAGTTGTATTGGTGACTGAACCTCTTTGGCTTGGGTTGCTACCTTTACAAATGGCCATAGAGGGACATTTGCAGGACACACATCAGGGTTTAGAGGCCGGCACATACCCACGGTCAGTACAAAAGGATAGAACTTACTTTTGTCCTAAATAAAACCTTATTCTTGTAGCACTTTAGTTGCTTATTATGTTTCCTGTAACATTTAGGTATTTTAGATACAGGAATAACTATTTAATGCAACTATTACATAATATATGGGACATAATTATGTCCTACAATCTCAGGACATTTGCCCTTTTTAATATTTTTTGTCAGGACACAACTGCTCAAAGAGGGACTGTCCCTCTCAAAGTGGGACAGGTGGTAACCGTTTGCCTAAGGCCGGCTATGACCACACCTACTGTAATAATCTACCTCTGAGTTAGCACAAACAGACACATGATGCAAACACACACACACATACACACACATTACAGTTGCACGGAAACACACACCACACTCTCAACACACACTTACACACACTACAGCAATCAGAAACACACTTAAACACAGTACCTACCTGGACTGCAACACCAGCAGCAATAACTAAATGTCCCTTAACATCATCATAATATTACTCGCGGTTCCAGTGTTCCGGTACTGTGGTCTTTCAGTCTTTAAGCCTCATGATTACGCGTGTCGGTATGTAAAGCATTTGGTAGTTGGCAGTATCCTATTCATTTGTACCTCCATGGTTGTGTACATGTCGTTAACCTATCTATATATTTTCAGATATATGTATATCCGTATATATTGACATATATCTCTCTATCACCCTTTCTATCTCTAATTTATATATATATATATATATATATATATATATATATATATATATATATATATATATATACACACACAGAGAGAGAGTGAACACACCTTTCGTTGGGTACATGGCGGTGTATACTGTTTCCTGAACTCTGCCCTTTTGTGTTTTAACCTGTCACAATACACACCTGCCGTTGGTACATCTCGGGTAGCTTAGTGGTAGGTGATTGTGTACATGATTGCGTGTTCTACTCCTTTCAGTAGTTGTTTTACCTCTCAGAGCAGGCACTATTAGTACAAGGGTGAATAATGCTGGTTTCACCTGTTCTGGACATCTTTGACCGTGATCTGCGCAATATTCAGCAAAGCTTCGACCTGTTTTGTGAATATCCATGTAGTCATGTTTAAACGATGCTTACCGTCACTTGCCACTGCATAAACCCACTAACATGTGTTTAAACATGCTCTAATGACCTGCATCCAACATCCATTATTCGTGCCATCGGAATTATGTAACGGCCCTTGCAGGACGTGGAACTGGGAACATGCAAGACACAGTCAGTGGCTTTACTACTTGGGCATCTGGGATTTGTACAAGTGTTATGGTGTTTTGTATGTGGACTGTGCTATGGCTGTTCCTCCATACTGCAATCAAATGTGTAACTCAGTTAGTTTACATATGGATGATACCTATTAATGGTTTGTCCAAGTGATGTTTAATGGATGTGCTCCAGCACTGGGAATCTATGTCACATTGAGCCACACACTGTAATGTGCTATACCCTGACACAACCATAACTGGAGAATGCTGGGTTGACAGATACCTGTCATGGGTACTCCCCATGCTTTGGCATTACATCCCTGATTACATTATATGGAGCCTCTCATTAACACACCAGGGAATCCATGCAGAGTGGGTGTGGAGCAGTGGTTACACACATGGATTCTGCAATTGGCTCTGCTCCACAGAGGGACAGTTATTTAATCGATGGGGTGGTGACAGCAGACACATTTTGCCTAGGCTGATGAATGGCCTCTGACAGTCGGGCATGTACCTACCGATGTACCTAGGAACCTATACATACAGTATCAACATATGCTGTTAGCTTCGTTTACTGTTCAGGTGTTGACTTTCCTTGTTCCAATAACTGTTGTGTGTGCAATAGTTGAGGACTGCCTATGTAGGATTCACACAGTAGGCCACCTATACATTACAATTTACAGGTGGTCATGTGTGTGTGCCATCCATTTTACTGTGTGTGCAGGTGGAGAAGTGTGTCAGTCCATAGGGGCCTACACTGTCAGTGTATGTGCTATACGTTCCCTCTTTGCCAAGGCGTGGGCATATTGGGCATGCCTCCATCTGCCTACTGGGGCTGGCACAGGGTGTTCATGGTCTGAATCCCTCTGTGCCTGTGATGGCCTTGGCAATTGCATTGGGCTGTGAGGGCCTTCACCATTATGTCCCTGCTG
Organism: Protopterus annectens; assembly: GCF_019279795.1. Taxonomy (NCBI): domain Eukaryota; kingdom Metazoa; phylum Chordata; order Ceratodontiformes; family Protopteridae; genus Protopterus; species Protopterus annectens. The sequence continues at coordinate 1,123,146,677 of NC_056732.1, forward strand.
CAGCTGTTTCCACAAGATCATATTATGTAGCATGGCAAATACTACAAAGATGTGGGCACATGTGCCTGGAGAGTACTGCAAGGCTCCACCAGGGGTACGCCCAAGCAACGGAACTGTGATTTCAGCATCTCAAACACATGCTCTATGATGATTCTGGTTTGTGCATGTGCCTCATTATGGTGTTCTTGCATGGGTGTGTGTGCATTTCTGATGGGAGTCATCATCCACGGTACCAGTGCATAGCAAGCATCCCCCACAAGGTGGCCATATGGGATGTCCCCCCTGACAAATACCTGATACAGCTGTGAGGCATGCCAGATGTTGGAGTCATGGTAGCTTCCAGGGCTGCCAGCACACACATCCGTGATAATGCCCTGGGCATTGCACACGACCTGGCAGTTGATGGAGTGGTATCCCTTACAGTTTATGTAGTGCCTACCATGCTCACCGGGTGGTGACTTGATATGTATGTGCGTGCAGTCTATTGCACCCAGTACCTGCGGGTACTGTGCCACATGGTGGAAGATACTCATATTGCTGGCCAACTCCTTCTGAGTTCAGGGGAAGTATATATGCTCATTGGCATGTGGTAACATGGAATCCAGGAACTGGTGGAGTACCCTGGATGCTGATGTCTGTGAGTTCCCCATGATATCTACAGTTGGCCTTTGAAAGGTACCTGTGGCTAGTATTCTCAAGCTTACACATACCTTCATGTCCACTGGGATGGGTTCCCCTCTGTTGTTTTTGGATCTGAGGCGTGGCCAGCACAACTCAACTATTTGCTGTATGATGTCCCTGTCCACCCTGTAACACTCTACTATCTCCAGATCTTGTAGCCCCTGGTAGGTTACCCTTGGTCTGAACACTCTTCTCCTCCACCGGGGCCTGAGGTGGTTGTCAGCATCATCCTCCACAACACCTTCAGTCTCCAACACATGGTGATGAATCACAGCTATGGCAGCTCCCAACAAGTACATTGTAAAAGTTTCCCATCTGTTTACACCGATGGTGCAGTGTTTGGGAATACACAAGTATGTGTGAGGTGCCTTCACACTTTATACTATTGTGCTTTGAACACTGATGATGTCATAGGGTGTGTATGTACAATCAGAGCTGCAGGGTATCTTATGTGTTTTACCACAGGTACTGCTTTTGTGGTGCTTTTGGTGTTGAATTACATTTAGCTGCCATGGATTACCTCTTGCTCTTGCCTTAACTTTTCTTAACGCTTCCACTCCCATTATCTGGCATGCATCCAGCAGCCTGCTTTCTTGTTTTGTACTTTCCCAGACCAGGACTGTCTTGCAAAATGTGTTCTATGGCCGATCTACTGCAGGTTTGCTTTGCTCTGCGGTGACAGCTCTCTTTTCTTTGCAATCCGACACCTCTCCTATCTTGTTCTCCAGGTTGCTGCTAGCAGCCTTGTTAGCTGCCATCAATGGCCCACTGTGAGTTAATAGGTCTTAATTGCTCAGTTGTACTCCAATTACCCTACTGCGGCATTTCCTTATTGTCTTCCCCAAAACTTCCTGTTAGAGCTGTGGTGCGCGGCGCATGTGTCCGCTTACAGGGTTTTGGGCACATTGTCATCCATGTACACATGCGCATTCGGGCACCATGTGTGCTCTCAGCTAAGCAAAGCTATACCTACATCCACACCCCTATCCTGCGGCTTTGCTTAGCAATGGGCAGCCTGGATTTGCATTGCTCTAATGTGCTTACAGCTACGGTGGCACACCCCACTGCTGATGTCATGTATACCTCCAGACCACTCCTCGCTGTTGTAGCACTGCGCCATATGGTACATCGTTTGGCCGGCAGGACATTTGCGATTCACTATTACTTGCTTCACTTGCATGGCATTGACTACTAATTCATAGTTACCGTGCCAAACACTGTCACAGACCTTAGCAACCCTTGCAGCTTGGTTGTGGTATAGCATGCATACCATTGACTATTATGGTAAAATCATGATTTGTGTTACATTGCAATTTTATGACAGTTGTATATATTTTCCTTGTGTTTCCATTTGCGCATGCATGCCCAGCGGTTGTACTTTGCGTTACTGTGGCCATGACATTAAATGTTATTTTTTATGTGTTGTGCATCTTTTCTTATGCCATTGGCTGTATATTTAGCCATTGGCATATGTTAACTTTGTAATGCATGAGTCTGGTCCGCTTTCATGGCTCCGATGTTCTGTTTGGCAAAATGTAAACCATTTTTATTTGGTTTACATTTCTGTAGGCTTCATGAATCACTATGTACCTTCATTTGCATGCTGCAGTACTGCACATGGGGTGATTAGCATACCTGAGCTGAGAGCTGCACAGATCTGGTGTACACTGGTAGTGCACATGGAATTCGATCATACCTGAATCGCTCGGCGGCCATATTTGGCATTAGGCCACCTATGCTACGCCTGCGCCTGGCGCAAGCTTCATGAATCCCGCGGTGTAAATAATATCATACAGCAGGAATACATGAATCAAATTTACAGTGTGTGACACAAAGCTAGTTTACAAGGTCTCCGCTCGGTTGGCATTCATGCACTCAGTCACTAAATCACTAGCGTTCACTCACTGAACAGGACTGTTTAAATCCCTGGCAGTCTATCTGCATAGGCTGTCATGCCTGTCAGCTCACACAAACAACCAATGTTCCCCATGTCTTAAAAAAGACAGAAGAAATCACACAAATAACATAAAACAAAACAATAATATAAAGACTGCCAGTATGTCTCAGACAAACAGCATACTTGTTTGGGGAAGACGTACTAGCCACCCCTCTTAAACATTACTCTTATGACCGCTCATAGAGCAGGACAGTTTAAATCCCTGGCACTCCTTCTGTATTGGCTGCCATACTGTCAGCCTGAGATCCAGAAGTGTTTTCCTTTCATCCAATGCCACCCAGGCAAAGATAAGTACTTTTATTTGTTAAATTACACTTAGTACACTTAAATTAAATGTTCTCTGCTCTCCTCTCAGCTTATCTGTGCTTCTTGAGGATTTTTTTAATTAAAAGTTTTGTTCCTCTCCCTGTTTGCTGCTATCAGGCTGATTGGACTAGAAATCACTTGCTGTGAGGGACTACTAGCCAGCTGTTTAAGTTGTTTGTGATAACATTGCACATGTGGGATTCCTTTTTCTGTGTTTTTACATTTAGAGGATTAGGATTACTCATCTTGTAGCAGGAGATGTTCGCCTAGTCTATCTGACTTGGGAAACACTCTAAAGAGCTTATAGTGTAGTCCTTTTATTGGATAGAGGGCTCTGTAGTCAGGTTTCTGCCTTTTTGTCTACTTATCATGTAGCAGGAGGTGTTTGCCTGGTCTATCTAAGTTGGGTAACACTCTTAATGGCTCATAGTGTAGTCGTTTTATTGACCAGAGAGCTCTGTAATTAGCTTTGATTGCTAGTATACATTTTGCATGTTTGTGTAACTCTCTGTTCAGTTTTGCAGAGATCAGCAAAGCTTGGCATCCTAGCCAATGTTCCACTAGTATTTCACTTGTCTGCAGTGCCATCCAGGCAATGCTACATACTTTTGTATGATAAACTGCACTTGTTCAACTCATATTTAGTAATTGTCAAAAACATCTTACTTTATAAGTACATTTTTTCTGATTTTTGAACTAGAAAGTGTTTTTTTTCCTCTTACTGTTGCTGCTGTTAGACTATTTGCCTTAAATCATCTCTGTAAGAAATTTATAGCCAGTTGTTTAAGTTGTTTTGTGTTTAGCAGTGCCCTGTACAGAAGCAAATGCCTAGAAAGCTAAGTTTCCTTACAGAACTATCCATAAAACTGTACTCTTAAACATTAAGTATAGAGCAAATACCTTCCATGCCAACAAGCTTAGAGCAGCTAGTTTATACATTGGGTGACAATACCATTATATTTAATGGAATTTAGTATTTTATACCACCAAAGGTAGTAAAAGTTAGAATTATTTTTAATCTAGTCTGCCTCAATAAAGTCCCGGTATTAGTCTACCCCATTAAAACACCCTTAACAGCCTTCTGTAAACTCACAGTACATACCCCCTTGTAGCTCATCAGTTAAAAGACCAAAAGACTGGACAGCATGGATATGTATTTTCCTAACTTCTCTGTCACCAACCTGGTGGATATGGATATTTTTAGACAATGTAGCAATTGTCTCATGTTTACCAACAACAACTTAATCCTTAAAGAAATAGACAAAGTATGCAAGAGGTGTGTTTACATAATGCCACTGGAGGATAGGCTTTCACATAAAAAGCCACATCAGGTTGTCAAAACTATGCACATAGCAAACAGCACACACAGACACAGACAAATACAGATGTGCACACATACACACACACACACACACACACACACACACACACACACACACACACACACACACACACACACACACACACACACACACACACACACACACACACACACACACACACACACACACACACACACACACACACACACACACACACACACACACACACACACACACACACACACACACACACACACACACACACACACACACACACACACACAGACCAACATATGATGAGGCATTTAAATGCAATCTTCCTATACAACAAAGATCACACACTTCCCAGGGCTCAGGTCATAGGGGATGCCATTGTAAGACATACTGATGCCTCTCTAACCAGGTTAAATAAGGAGAAGATAATGGTTAGTTGCCTGTCTGGAGCCAGGATTCATCAAATTACACATACAGTCAAGTCATCACATCACAGGTACCAGTATGCTTCCATTGTAGTCCATGTGGGTGTAAATAATCTGAGACAACCCTCCCTGCACTATATGAAGGCAGACATGATGGAACTCTCGTACTATGTATCCCAAGCTAGTATGAGCCTAGCACTGAGCAGCATTCTACATTCCACAAGAATGGTGCTGCAATATGAGCAAAAGATGATTGATTTTAACAATTGGCTGAGCTTCTGGAGTCATGCTAAGGGAATCTAATATTTGTCAGCATTGGAGGACATAGTTAACAGACCACATTGCTTTGTCAAGGATGGTCTGCATTTGTCCCTTCTAGGCATTCGAATACCGGCTAAAAATATATCTATGCCCATAGACCCTTTTATACACAATGCCAAATTGACAAACCTACTGACACAGCAAAAGCAACAAAAATGAATGTCAGGGTATTACTGCTCAATGCCAAGAGTCTCAACAAAAAATATACATCCTCCAAGCTCTTCTAACCCTCAAGAACATAGATATGTATGCGGTTACCATGATATGAATTAAACCTGCAGAGAGTACCCCAAGGTTTCAGAGCCTTTCACACTTTCAGGCCAGTACCTGCACATACAGGGGCTAAAATTGGAGGTGTCTCTATATATATATCAATGGCAAACATATCTCTAGGTTGGTTATACAGGATGTTGCACTGGAATTTCTCCACATGCAGATAACCATAGATAAAATCGGCCATATCATGACTGGCTATAGGTCGCCCTCCATTTCACAAGAAACTCACAGCACATACTTGGACTTACTGGAGACACTAACTATCCAACTAAACACCCTTCTCATTGAAGATTATAATTATCCTTCTATAGACTGGAAATCATAACTGATCTAAAATTTACAGGGCAGATATTCCTTGAATTCATAAATACAAATACTCTTGACCAATTAGTGCATACACGCACCAGAGGCTCCAACATACTGGACCTCATACTGACAAATATGGGAGAACACTGCACCCCCCCCCATGTCATGTCATCCCGTCCAACCATAAAGATGTCTGCAAAATCAAAATCAACCCAATAACAGCAGTAAATCCAGTAATAGTCAAGAACTATTCCAAGGCAAACTACCTTTTATTAAGTGATAGTTTGTAAAAATTCAATATCCCTCAATGCAGAGAACACAGCAGCCTATGCAGAATTGTTCTCAGAAACTCTCCACAACCATGTCAATAGCTACATAAAGGCTGCTATATCTACCAGAAGTAAGTCCATAGCTAACTCCAAAAACAGACCACCCTAGTGATATCTCAAATTAAACAGGATATACAACAAAAGAGAAAAAAACATGGCCAGAATCTGGAAGCATAACTCTCATAAGGATAAGAATTTGCACTTCAAACTAAACAGGCAACTCGGTGGGCTAATTAGATCAAATACAACCAGCTTCAAGGTTAAGATAGCCTAACAGGCAAAATACAACCATAAGGCTTTCTTCAGCTATGTCAGAAATTTCAAGGACAGCACACAGCAGTGTGTTGAATTAATGGTTAATGGTACCACATTCATTGAGCTTGGTGATATAGTGAACCTGTTGTCTGACAAACTCAGTTCCAACTTTGATCCCCACTCACCCACAGCCACCTCCCCAAGAAATTCTTTCAAACATGACACCTCCAACTTAATCAAGAGAGCATGTTCTGACTAAAACCAAGAACACAGCTAACACAGGGGGATTATGGCTGACAAAGTTCACAGATGACTGCAAACTGGGGGCCATAATCGAATCTCCCTGACACAAGCATCCTCCAAAAGGGTCTCACAGAGATGGATGCTTGGTGCCAGAGCCACGGCCTCAAACTAAATGCTAAAAAGTGCATAGTCATCCCCTTTGGGAAAAACAAGGTGCCCACAAATTACCACATAGGTGGTAATCCATTAATTATGGAAGAAGTAATTAGAGATTTGGGGACCAACTTAGATAGTAATCTCTCCTTTGATAATCATGTTGCCAAAGTGGTTAGAAAGACCTTCTATATAGCCCACCTTATCACGAAAGGGTTCGCATCTAGATCAAGAGAGGTCATTGTGCCCCTCTACTCATCACTCATCAGGCCCATAATTGAATACAATGCCCCTTTTGGGATGTACCTTACCCAACACCTGCAGCAACTGGAGAGACTCCAAAAGTACCTCACCAAGAGGATCATGGGCTACAAACAGATGTCCTATACAGCTCGACTAAAGAAACTCCAGATCTACTCAGTTGCTTACCGCCTATTCAGAGGCGATCTATGCCTGACGTACAAAGCCATGTCAAACCCAGAATTAATAGACATGCTCCACCTCAAAAAATCCAAGTCCCTTAGAGCTACACGCTCCAGGGACTTAAACCTCAGCACAAAAATAAATAGGACATGCTGGAGGGACAGATTCATTTCCCAGAGGCTCCCCTCACTCTGGAATAGAATCCCAATTCATGTTAGACATAGCCCCTCGCTGACCCTCTTCAAGCGAAATCTGGATGCATGGATGGGAAATCATAAATTCACCCCTGGGATCTCTTCTGTGTCCCTGCTAGACAGAGGCACAGTAAACTAATCTTAAAGGGTACCTTCTGTGACCTACTTTGCAGAGGCACAGTAGGCTAATCTAATAGGGAGGCGGAAGCCAAATACACTCTGGCTAGGCTTATAAATGTCCTAGGGCAGATAGCCTAGTATCTACCTATGAACCTATGAAACTATGGAGCTCGATAACATCCTTTATGCCTCCTGAATAGTCTAAAATATGACTTATCAGGGCCACTGATGTCACTTTTTAAGTATAGCCTCAAAAATGGTATTCTGCCACAAGGAATGAGGACTGCAACAGTCATCCCCCTTTGAAAGAGAGTGCCATCAACAGAACCAGGAACCTACGGTCCAGTAGACTGACTAGCCTTATTTGCAAAGCCATGGAAAGAGATATTGTGGAAATTATCAACAAAGACATAGGAGTCCTTCTGACACTGAAGCCATTCCAGTTTGGCTTTGTCAAAAGAAGATCATTCCTACTGAACCAGGTGGATTTCCTTGAAAATGTTTACAAAGCAATGGACAAGGGTAAATCAATGCATATTGTCTACCATAATCTGTCTATGGTATTTGATACAATACCCCAGGCAGGCATTATTAACAAATGTATTGAACTATGCATAAACCCCTTTATAATATGCTGGATAGGACCCAGGAGATTAGGACTGGTGAGGCCACCTTGGCACAGAGGCAGGTTACCAGTTGAGTCTGTCAGGGTTCCATGCTCGGCCCACTCCTCTTTGGCATCTACTTCTTGGAGGTCAAAGCCAATGTCAAATGCATCTAGCTGACCAATTTTGCAATCACAGAATCCCACCAAGATGAAAAAAACCTAAAGGAATGGCTAACACAGGCAAATGAGTGATGCCAAAGTCACTGTTTAAAACTCAGTGCCAAGAAATACACTATAGAACCTTTTGGGAAGATGGCTACCCCAGGAAACTACCCGTCAATAAAACACACCTAAAGTTGATTCATTCATTAGAGATCTCGGAACACATGTAGATATTAACCTCTTCTTTGACCAACATGTGTCCGATGTAGTAAAAAATCCTTCTGTGTTGCTTAACTTATAAGAAAGGGCACAGCAGCTAGGTCCAGTGAAGTCATCATACCCATGTACTTGGCCCTCATCAGACCCATGGATAGCAACAAACTGGAACCAGGGAAAAGGACAACTAGGAAATGAAAAAACTTCCCTCGTGGTATAATAATGCAGGCAAGAGATGTAGAATAGATCTGGTCCACACTCCCAAAAGTTCATTGGTTAAGCACTTTCATCTCTTATACTAAAGAAACTTTTTTTAGAACAAGGAAACATCATCATTTAAAAAGAAATCAGTTTTCACACTTAAAAAAGTTTTTACATTTAAAATAATGTAAATAGGAGCAGTCCATGGCTGAAATACATAAACCCGACAAAACATGACACCAGTAATATTTTATATTGTATATCATGTCTCAAGGTGCAAAAACTTTTTTAAGTGTGGTTGGTTTTAAAGTTCACTTAGTTTTTTCTATATCTTCTTCTTTCAGCTTTTGTCAGTTAGGGGTCGCCACAGCAGATCACCTGTCCACTTGATTAGTTTTTTTCTCTATACTCTTTGTATATTTGCTGTTTCTTTAAATGATGATCCCCGGGATTGACTAATCCTCCGTGTAAGACTAAATAAGTCTTACACAGAAACTGCAGCCTAAGAGTATGACGTCAGCGCACCATGCATATTCATGAGGGTGCTCTGACTCAACTCTAAAGCTAACACGGAGCATGCATGAGTGCAGGGGGTGTATCAGACTGCCGAGCAGTCCAAAAATCCCCACCCCTGCAAGTCCCACAATCGTCAAATGTAAATGACATGAGCAAGTCTGCTCAAATGTGTATATACATAACACTACACTCCCCCACATTATAAACCCCTGAACAATTATAAAATGTAAAACTGTTATATATTTTTTTATTATTCCCGATATAGCTGCCCGTATTTGCGTGTGTTTGTGTGGGTTTGCCCATTGCTTAGCTACAGTTAGCAGTTTAGACATCGAAGAGGATAATAAGAAACTTATATGCAAATTAAGGCAAAGAGTAATAGCGTAGTGGTAGAGCGTTCACACAAAGAGGAGGCATTCATGGTTCGAGTCCTTCCACTCCCCTTTCTATTTTCTGTATGAAATCTGTATAGAAAAATAATTCCTGACATTTATCTTTTAAAATTAAGTAAAAAGGATTGAAATGGCCTGTGTAGTAGTGAACGATATTTTATACATATATAAGAAGGTGAATTGGTTATGCATACTGATGAATGCATAAGTAATGTATCTTAAGCAATGTGAAGCACTGCTAAGCAAAGTTTACCAGTATTAAGCACATTTAAGTATAATTGCTCATAGCTTAGCACTGCTTTAACTAGCGCAATAGCTTTGCGCAGAACTGCGCATCGCACCAACTAGCGCAAACAAAACATGTTTCCGCAAAGCTGCACACCGAGCTAACTAGCGCAACCTCGGGCAACATCTGGCAATGTAGAGCAACATTGGGCAAAGTTGAGCAAAGTCGGCTAAACACAACCACACTTCCTTCCTGGTCAGGCCAGTAGTAAAATAAAAAGCAATGACAGGCATCGAACCTGGGATAGTGTGCACCATAATCACAGTACTGAACCATTAAGCCATGACAGCATTTGATGTTCATGCACTGTCAGGACACATATACATATTAATCAAAGTTTATCCAGTGCTAAGCAGGTGTGCACTCAGCTGACAATATTCAAATCCGGCCAATCACAAATAAGTGCAGGAAATGAGGCATACTTAAGCTCCATGGGCGGGAATACTTACCATAACTGGTTGTAGCTCCTATCTGCAGGCAGCATGGCTAGTGTTGGAGAGGGCTCTCGCTTTCGAGTGCAACGGTGGGGCATTGAGGAGTCAAAAGAGATGGTTTGGCTCCTCATCCATAATCCTGATGCCAGACTCTTGTAGGGCCAGTTCCAGGGCACTGAATACAAAGCGGAAGCCTGGAACCGTCTTGCACATGATCTCACCAGTGCCACAGGCATCCCTTGGACTGGTGAGCAGGTCAGACACCACCACGCAGACCTAAAGAGACACAAGCAGGACCAACTGAACCAGTGGATACAGGAGGCCCATGGGATGCAAAATGCCCCACTACTGTGTAGGTAGCTATGGAATGAAGTATGTAAGAATTGCTATTGTAGTCGATATTATGGATAGGTATATGCCTCAATATCACTTCATTTACTTCACAGCTGCAGGTGTCCGTGCTGCGAATCAGCAAGCCTATGCAGATAGGCTGCTAAGGCTACGCCACCAGGCAGGTTAGTAATTATTCTGCATGTATTGTTATATAAAATAAGTGAGAGAGCCTGAAAAAAAGTGTTGTAGCTCAATAATAAAGGTATAATAAGTCTTGAATAATCTCTCTGCATGTACTGTTATGTAAAATAAGTGAGAGAGCTTAAAAAAGAGTGTTGTAACCCATTAATAAAGGTATAATAAGTCCTGAATAATTTCTCTGCATGTATTGTTATATAAAATAAGTAAGAGAGCCTGAACAAGAGTGTTGTAACCCATAAATAAAGGTATAATATGTCTTGAATAACTCGTCTGCATTCACTGTAATATCAAATAAATGAGAGAGCCTCTAGAAAAGTGTGTAATGTAATTAATAAAGGTATAACTCCTGGAGTGTGTCCGTGTCACTTTCTTCAAAATGTTGTTGTACTCTTGCAGTATAGAAATAGTAGTGTTGTATTAAGCGCTGTCAACCCACACTTGGGCAGGCCCATAGAAAGTGGATGAAGGGAGTGCCAGTAGCCGTTAAGCATATATACAGTCCTCAACTGTTGTTTCATGGCTGGCATGTATAGGTAAATCTGGCACATGAGTAGCTTGTTATTGTGTTCCCCAGAAATGTCAGTGTGCTGCTAGAAATGTAGGGGGCTGTTAAAATATAACTGATGTCACCTGAACACATCCAGATATGTAGATATATAAATATAAATAAAATATACAAATACGTAGCAGTAACATCTGCATCCTGGACAGGTTGTATGTCAGATACAGGTCAGGTATATAAGGAACTAGCAAAACCCATTTCACAACTTAATGGACATCGCCTAGTGTAATAATACATGTAGGGAATATATACCTGCAGTCAATAGGAATGTAGTATAAACTATATGTACATATAAGTTGTTAATGGAGGTATCTTTTTACACCCTATTGTATGTGCATAAACAATGCAATTCCACACCTCAATGGGTATGTCTAATCTCAAAACATTTGTTGGGACATATGTCCTATTGGTTTATAAATATCTGCATTTACTTTGATGCATGTGCCCTGTTCAAACACCACAATCTTGGTGGCCTGTTGCCACCAATCAATCCTGCATGCTGTTAGAATGTCCACTGTTGTTCTATATATGCATGTGTTATGCTTGCTGTTCAACTGTTGGAACTCTGGTGTGTTGGGTTAATGGGAATATTACTGCATGCTGTTACAATTAATTAGGAATGCTTTTGGCTGTTACCAACCCATATTATCATTAAATCCTCCTAAACATAGAATGTATGGGAAGGCCAGTCCCAGCGGACCCACCTGTCCCACCTCAGCTGGCGATGGCACCTGGCACCAGCAAGTAAGGTGCCCAGCCCGGGACCTCCTCCTCCATTGGACCTGTGCCACCTTCAGCTGGAAGCACTGCATGGGATGGGGCTCGTCCCCCCTGCAAGCATGGCTGGAGGAGGGCCACCTATCACCCTCTGAACGGTCCGGGCTGTGGTGCGTAGGGAAATCGAGCATTCAGTCTCTGATCCTCTACGCCAGCTTGAGGCACATGTGGCACGACTCATGGGTGAGCCTGCCCCTCCTATGCAGCCCCCAGCACAGCCACCCACTGGGCTGTGAAGGTGAAGTGGTGACTACCCATGGGTGGGGATCTCAGTTCCACTGTTGCCATCTGTGGGCTCACGGGCTTCAATTTCCAAACATCCTTCCCCATCAATGGTGTTCACCCACAACATGTGTCATATTCCGCCCCTGTATGCATCTTGTTTGTCTTGTCTGTTTACCTCCCAACCTACCTCCCCAAATATACCTACTTCCCCTACCCCACATTCCACTCTCACCTGAAAAAAATAAAAAGGGCAATCTGCTCCCACAAAAATATTACGCCCCATACATAGCTGCCCATTTTGCACACATGTCCACTGGACACATAAACTGATATTTAATTGGCAGTACAACATACTTTGTTGTTCTCATCCCTCTCTCAGTGGTGGAAGGTTTCAAATTTCCCTCCAAATTTCTAGCATATGCACAGCTGTTGCTGTTAAAGAATTGGGCAGCTATGGACCTTCCCTACACCCGTCCTGCACATCCCGAGCTGTTTTTCCCTACTGTCTTTCCCTCTTTGTGCCCCTTTTTCACCACTTTCCTATCTCCCCATTTTCTTTTCTTTCAAAGAAATGAGCACGAGGGTTAGCGTGAGTAAGCACTTTTAAGCAGTAGTCAGCGGGTTTGCGTGAGTGTGTGCTTAGCTAAGTATTGCTAAGCTTCACGCATACCCACGCAAACCCGCTTACAACTGCTTAAAAGTGCCTTAGTCACTCTGCATGTGAGGGCCCTTGTTCTGCTCAGCAGCAAAATGAAACACCACTGTCAGTCTCGAACCCTGGACCTTGGACACACTAGACTGCATGAAGTACCACTAAGCCACAGTATATATACAGCAGGTTGTTGCTGAAATATATATATCATGCATCAGAATGAGTGAATGTAAATGAAAGATAAGAATGCCATAACACAAAACCTGTTCTGTGGAACTTTACCAGCAGTTGTTGTGGAATTGCATTACATGACTGTGATAACAGAACCAGACATTCTAGCAGTAAATAATGTTACAGCAGCACTTTACAACCCCCACACAGTATCATAGCAGGACAATCCCCACCCAAACGTACAAAATACCTGTGTGTTCAGGGTCCAGCAAGGATGTAGGTAGGCATACTCAGTACTGGAATTGTCCAGTTTTCATGAGCATCCTGTGCTAATGTCAACAATAAAAAAGCACCAACTGTGCAAAAGTGAGTACATTAATATTCACAGTATAGCAGTTCACAAACAGCTCATGTGCCAAATGAATACATCTCAATAACCACGTATGTATAGCAGCTAAATGTATAAGTAGAAAAGAAACTACATACTCCCATGTATCTTGTGTTAGCATTTGTAGGGGTGAGTACAATTCTACACTGACAACTGTGTACTGGAAGTGGCAACATTCAGGTCTGAGTACAACATTCACATCACTGGCTACACTCCTAGCTTCAGATATAAGAAGTATACCAACCTTCTGACTTATACGACAGTGTCCACAGCAAACAAGCATGGGCCCCACTTTGAAAGCTGAAAGGGCTACGCCTACCTGACCTAGCAATTTATAGCATTGGGTTGCTATGACAGTGAGTACTGCAATTACCACACAGCAGGCTGCATGCAATTACCAAATGGTGGCCACCAACTGGTGCAGATGCCATCACATGCACATGTGCAGATGCCTATAAAAGCAGGCTGTACTTGCTGTCCACACATGCAATCATTTCATTGCAGCCATGGAGAGAGAGAGAGAGAGAGAGAGAGAGAGAGAGACACAGAGACACAGACAGACAGACAGACAGGCACCGACAACAGCAACAGCAACAGCTATAGCAAAAAAAAAAAAAATAAGATATTAAATATATATATATATATATATATATATATATATATATATATATATATACATATATATATATATATATATATATATGTATATATATATATTAAAAATAATATACATAAAAAAAATACAACGGGGTTGGGAGGGTGGCCTAATGGTTAAGGTGTTTGATTTACAAACACAAGGTGCAGGGTTTGAGTCTCTCAAGGGATAACTGGCTAGGCTTAAAATGGCTCGCAAGGGCAGTTAGCCTAGTACTAATCTATGATCCTATGATCCTATGAAAACACATGGAACTGACAAATACAAACACATACAATGGAAATGTATGTAACAGATATGTATTTACTGGCATGTAGTAGATGTTTTTGAAAAGTACTCTACATACTCTGAATCATCCATATGTGGCAGCAGTACATATCTATGCACAGATGCCCTGCATAACTACTGCCATGGAGAAATCAGTGTGTAGCTGTGTGCAGTGGGATATGACTGTGACATATGTAGATCAGCATTAAATGTCAAACATCTGATCCATGTTATCTGTGTTCTGTACAGTAGTGTGTACAATGGCTCTTTGGGGGAGTAGCGCATACAGTTATATAAACATGGATGTGACAGAGTAACAAATGCATGATAGTCATATTAACATGTAGCTTAGCATTGGCAACAGCTGTACCAGGCTAGTATGCTAATCTAGCATTTGCAGCTATATATACACCCTGAAATATTACTGTGTGCTCACATGTGACACCTGTTCATGTTGCAGCAAGGCCCAACAGGTCAGCCGTGAGGTCCATGGACTTACAACAGTGTGGACCTTGTGTGTGTATGGCACACACATACGGAGAGATCTGTCTGTTTCAGATATATTAGCATCTGTACATGTGCATAGAGCAAGGGACATACTGCAACTGTTTGTGAAGGGTGGACATATATATGTTGGTGAAGGTTGTTATGTGCATATTTCTATGTAGGTTGTAGTGTGTGGCAAACAAGACAGCATACAGTGCTGGTATATGACATGTGGTGGTTAAACGCTGTGGGTATGATTTGTCAGGTTTGCAGTGTTGCAGCCAGTGAGGCCTGCTAAAGCTACATGGGCTGAGAACACCTTCAATGCATTCCGCACAACACTGTGCAATATTATTACATAACAGTATACCTCACAACCTTCGCATAATTGATATTCCCACCATGAAAGGTGGACTGTATATGTGTCTATATGTATATATATATGTACACCAATGGATGTTTATATGTATGTGTATACATATATATATATATATATATATATATATATATAGAGAGAGATATAGAGAGAGAGAGAGAGAGAGAGGGTCATATTTACTGCTGCAGATGCCTGGTGACAAAGCCATGGACTCAAGCTCAATGTTGAAACTGCATTGGCATCCATTCTGGAAAAAACTCTGTACCCATGAACTACCACATAGGTGGTAGTCTACTTAACACTGAAAGTGTGATAAGAGACCATGGGACACAGGTGGACAGTAGTCTCCCCTTTGATAATCACAGTGCCACACCAATCATGTAATCTGTCTATGTGGCACACCTCATCACAAAAGGTGTGTCATCCAGGGAAATATAGGTCAATGTTCCCCTCTGCCCATCACACATAAAACCCATTATAGAGTGCAATGCCCCATGTGGTATGTACCTCACAAGACATCTAAAGCAACTGGAAAGACCACAGACATACCTCACAAAGAGTAATACCGGCCTCAAACAGATGCCCTATGCAGACCGCCTCACAAAACCACAGCTAGACTGTGTTGCATACCGCCTACCCTGAGGTGACCTCTGCCTAACATACCAAGCTATGTCAAACCCAGAGCTGTTGGACATGCTCCACGTAAACAGATTACAATCCCTACGAGCAACACACTCTAGGGACCTAAACCTTGTCACCTCAATAGACAGAACATGCTGGAGGGACAGATTCCTATCTCAGAGACATCCCATACTCTGGAACAAACCACCTAACAATAGCAAACCAAGCTCCTCATTAGCAGTCGTCATAAATAATCCTGATGATTGGATGGGAGATAGGAAATACACACCGGGAATCACCTCTGTGGCTCTGCTGGACAGGGGCATGTGAAATTAGATTACATGTGTGTCAAACACCAGGGTAGCGTATGGCTAGGCTTCTATAGGCCCTAGGGCCAATACCCTATTACCTACCTATGAACCGATATACACCCACATGTACTTGTTGTAATAATTGCTATGTGAGGTTGACTGAGTGTGTTGGTGAATGTGTCGAGGTTCTGTAAATGTGTGATAGCTTAGTGGGAAACTGTTTCTGTCATGCTATTTTGTGTCCTAGCTCTGATCCCAGCAAAAGATGTGTATGCTATTGCTAGGCAGAAAAAGCAGTATGGCATACAGTCTGATGTAGTCCCTTGGTGTAGACTGGGGTGTGCCATTGTAGGCTAAAGCAGTACATGTATGCTTATTGATTGGTATTGCTGGTGAATCCAAATCCCGTATGAACTGTAATACTACCTGAAGCTGTATGCCTAAACAACACAGTATGGTGTATGTCCACATTGCTTGGAAACACTGTTATGTGTGTTCCCTGTAGTCCTCACAGATTACATACCTCAGGCATAATGTTTTGTAAGTACTGACACACAGTACTGTATGGTACACAGGTAAAGCTCATCTGGGTTGCCATACCTTTGTGTCTTGTATGTATGTGTGATGTGTGTGTGGGTATGCCTGTAACATGCCCTCGGTCATATGTGTGTTACAGGATATAAGTGCATATCTAGCAACAGGTATAGTCTAGTACAGCAGTATGCCACCTATACTAACGAATGTGCACATATGTTAGGCAGGGGTTTGCCACCAACAACTAGTGTGGTATACTGGTAATACTGTAACTGGACTTTACAATCATTGCAATGGATGACATATTTCTTTATGCATTAGCTTGATATATACCTCCTGTGGCTAGGTGGTGCATTGTTTTGCATACAGTGTGACATGTACTGTTGTATAGTCTTACATACTGTTTTCCCTTTGTTGCTGTGCAGAACATGGTTTGATATATAGAGCATGCCAGGCACTGTCAGGCAGTTGTGGCATGAGCACTGATATGTGGTATTGAAAGTGTGTATCCTCTGACAGCCAATAGGTTGCTATATATGGCAGTTCAGTGATATCTGTACTTTAGAATGTTAAGTGTGCCACATGACTTGCTCACTCATATTGTTTCATTGTCTTCCAGGGTCATGGCTCACCATTGCAATCTGGCATATAGCCCAGCCGAGGATGAGCAAATCATGACCAGCCTTGTTTAGCACTATGCCCTGCTGTTCTCAAGAACCAGCCAGGACCAGCATGAGCGGACTGCACTTTGGCAAGATGTTGTCCGTCGGGTAAATGACATAGGCATGCATAACTGGACATATGAGCAGGTATGCCATCACTGCAGTGATTTACTTAGACAAGTCCGGCAGCGTGCATCTGATGTCCGTAGACAACAGCTTGACACAGGTGGTGGGGTAGCCATCCATCCCCCCCTCACCAGAGTGGAGGAGCTGCTTCTCAGCCTGGAGGCTCCTGGCCAACAACAACAGCAAACATGTATCATCATGGAGGCCGGAGCCACCCAGCAAGTTGACACGGAGCGTGCAGGTAACATGGCATATATGTAGACTACTGTTACCTCTGTTGGTAGATCATGCATATGTGAAATGTGTACTTTGTAGTTAGAAGATGTTGAGCCTGGTGTTGTGCAATACTGATAATTTTGAACATAATCTGTAGGCCTGTGTCTGTCAACCATTGTACTACTGTACGATTGCAAAACCACAGTAGCAATGCTACAGTTGTTGCCACTGACAAACTGTCTCCTATCCTTGTAGGTCCCTCTGGTGTGACAGCAAGGCAGCAGACCCATGCTGGTGAGTGTGTTCTACATTTAATATTGCATGATATATGTGCACGTCATAGGTCAGGTGTAGGACATGTACATGTAACAAACTACGTATAATGCATGCTGTGCATGTTTGCTGTGAGACTATGCACATCCCAGTAACGTGTGTAGCTGCCTCAAATACATGCAATACACAGAGCTTCCCACACAATTGTGGCAAAACTGTAGTGGACAGTGGATAGGCAGAGTTGAAACACATGCACACAACATGCACAACATTGTCATACGCAGTACACAGTAATATGCTACACATGGCGTATTCAGACACCCGCTGTAAGGTCACACTCCAGTATCCCAAATTTCATCCACACAGCACACATAATATACCTGAGGGGTACGGGCCTATCATGGGTCTGTGCGACACTCTGCAGCACATAACACATTCATGTTAGGCAATGCTCCCTATTGGGCACCTTACAAACCCATGTAACAACTGGTTGTGAAATGGTGAATGTAGCCATGGTACTGCAGTTCAGGTACAGCATGCTAGGTGCCGGTCTGGCGCACATTAGTAGCCTTGAGTGACCACATGATGCTGCATGATGATGGCTCATGGTAATACACCCCATCCAGTTACAGTAACCATAGTACTACACATAGCATTCATTGCTATGCACCTCACTGTTGTGGGTGTGCAAACATATGCACCTAGACACAATACGCATAGCAATCACCATTTGTACAAAGTGACACATATATGTCTTGTAATGCTATGGAGTGTATAGGTCACATGACACACATTGGGTATATGTGTGAAGTTTAATGTTGCAGTTTTGTTGTAGCATGCCATGTCATGGCTGGCACTGGCATGTAGACAATATGTCCTACACTCACCATAACCACTGTACAATGGCTATGATGAGCAATGGTATTCCATCAGGTATACATGCACCACTCATCCTGTGTGTATACATAGCGTGCATGTGCTAAACCTTTGTCCACAATTATCTGCTAAAGACACAGACACTCTAATCAGAAATGGATATCTATGTGACACACAGATACACATGCAGCCATGGTATGTATACCTGTGAGTGATGGTGCACAGGACATTGCAGAGCTTTCAATACTTGCAAAGCAATGTTGTGTCCATATACACATTGCGTTCCAGTGTGAGGCCAATCACTGAACAACAACACACATGCATCACAGCCATGTATACTGTTATTAGCAAGGGCTGTCTACACCCACACTGCATGCTGTTGAGCAACACACGTCCTGCATGCTGACACGTGTGATATGACAGTTTGGCTTGTGATACTTTACCCCACCATCAACCGCTATTGAGTATGTTCTGGATTGCTGGTGGTGTGTGTGTGTGTGTGTGTGTGTGTGTGTGTGTGTGTGTGTGTGTGTGTGTGTGTGCATGTGTGTGTGCATGTGTGCATGTGTTCCCACATGATGTACTGGTCATAAAGTGTGTTTCCGGTCTTCCTCTCACAGGTGCTGAGGTTGGGCTGGTTCACTGCAGCAGGGAACCTGATGTCACTGAGCAAAATAGTGATGATTAGGATAGGTGTGTTGAGGCACAGGCATGTTTGCCAGGGTCTGTCGTTGGGCTACCAATCGACAGAGCACAAGTTTCCACCCCATCCATGCACACAGTCATACTGCCAATACATCCATCACCAATGCCTTTAGCTGAGGGACAGTGTACAGTTGGCATTGGCCAGGACAGTGTGATATCTATGGCACATGCATCCCAACACAGCAGCCATACCCAGATGTCTGGAAGGGTACCACATAGGCAGATGTCCAGAGGTTCTCATCGGAGTACTGCTGCTCATCATGCCCCTGGCAGACGTGTCACAGGTCTTACATCCTCACGCATGTTCCAGGCTGTCACGGAGGCACAGGCACGTATGGAACGGTACATAAGACAGGGACTAAGGGCACAGAGGGCACATAACACCCCTGTAATTGACAGTATCCATGACCTAGCAGGTGCCATCCGTAATTACACTGAGGTCACTGATAGATGTTGGGGTGAGACATTAGATGTCCTCTGCAATGTCACGTCCATGTGTCAGGACAGTGCGGGATGGTTGAGACATCGATGTGGACATATGACAGCAGCATCAGCAGCTGGCAGTCACCGTGGACATCCCACAAGCCACAGCCACTTCAGTAGTGCCAGATCCAGCCCCAGCAATGTTGGGGGTGGGCTGTCCATAGACCATACTAGACCACGTGCACGTGTCTCTGGACAGTCCCAGCAGGGACCTGGGTCCAGTGTACATCTGTCCACCTCTGAGGATAGTACCCAGTCTGGCATAGTACCTGATACTGTCAGTAGCACACCTGTCAGGCACAGGAACTTTGTTCATGGCCAGAGACAGTGATCTGTAAAGCCTGGCAGGTACATTCTATGGCTGTCCCACAAATCCCCGTATATGGCAGCCACATGGTGGAACTGTGTGCATGCAGACACACACACACATAAAACAGACACCTAGGGCAAACACATACCTGCACACATTACATCAACATTGGCCCATAGTAGTACTCTTGGCCCACACACACACACACACACACACACACACACACACACACACACACACACACACACACACACACACATACATGTCAGTTGTATGGCTCAATGTAGGCCTCTGGCAAACCAACAACACACCCTGTGCATATGATGAAACCTGTGCCACCTCCTGTCATCTGTAACACTGATGCAGGAACAGGCTACCATGGTGCTGATGCACAGGGTGACTTTACAGCAGTATAGCAATGTTAGCATGTTGTCAGCAGTAGAGTGTAATGATATCCTTGAAGGTGTAGCTGAGCAGGCATGATGCGTTAAAGCTATGATTGTCAATGTAGTATTGTTTACACCAATGCTAGTTCCAATAGTGTATTGTCCACCCATGTGCCACTTGGCTGATGTGTGTAGTATTGGCAGCATGTGTTGGAGAATGGACAGCCCGTGTGGGATGTGTGTAGCACAGATTTGCATGTGTACATTTGTGAACATGGTGGAGGTGCACTGTCTGCATGTACGTGCATAGTGGACACATGGGCAGGGTGACATGCCCTGTGTTACACAATAACACTCCATAGTTTCTATTGGTGGCCTGTATGCATTGTACTACACACATTTTGGAACTTGAGTACACATGTGTGTATGACATGGTTTGACACTGTGCTGTGGGTGATACTGTTACTATCTGTCATTGTTTTGCATTCTGGTAGTATACATAACCTCAACAGCCTGACCATAAACAATCGTTAGATGATATCTTGACAACTGACACACAGATGTAGGACACACAGTAACATTTGGATCCTTCAGGTACTATACTATGCCATTAACCAGTGGTATTCACCTGCACCCATTCCTGAGACCACTCCTGTTTGCCATATAGCTCTCTTAGGTACAAGCAATCAAAGTAGGGATATGTCTGTCCACGTCTGGAAATGCATACTGTGGCCTATAATGCATTCTCCAGATGACACACACATCCTCCACAAGGGTATCATACAGACAGATACCTGTTATCAAACCCATGCTGTAAAGCTATAAGCCAACCAGAGCATAGTCATCCACCTTTACGAAACATAGTATCCCCACAGTACCACATAGGTAGTAGCCACCAACATGTTGAACAGGTACCAATGTGTACATGCAGCCAAGTGTTACATCATCTCTACTTTGGTAATCACATTTCCAAAGGTATTTAGAAATCCCTTGCTGGATCACATAAGCAATAAGGGGTCTGCATGCATATCCACAAAGGTTGTTGTACACCTATAATTAATAGCCATCATTGACAGACTTTGCTGCATTTGAACAGGTCTGTAATATACCTCAGCCATAAAGCCTCACTCACACAATTCAATAGAAACCATAATGAGTGTGTGTGACACAGATGACCTAGGCCAGGGATCTCTGCAGTGGCTGGCCTTGTCACAAGCATACAGATGTGACCTAAGGTCTGGAAAGTGGTAGCACACTCTGGCAAGGATGACAGATGTGTTCATAGAGAAAGCAGGGTTCCCACCTATGAAATAATTGAGGTCACATGTACGTATATGTATTTGCCACACAGCTACCTGACGTGCAATGCACATACTGTTGTCATACAGTAGTAAAAGCAAACCCAAACACAGTGACCAACAGTGTCACACAAACTCAGCAAGTGCATGATTCAAACCACTACCTAACTACTTCATGATACTAGAGAAGTATGCATTAACACGACATGCTATACACATTACTGTGATTTGCTTTTCCACAGGTATATTTGTAGGATGGTGACATCATCAGACTTAACAAAGATTAGTATACCACTTTTAAGGTGTTTTACTACTCTTCAAAAAGGTTGCTCCTCTTCAAGGAGATCACATACACACACGTCAAGTACAGGATTCAAACCACTACCTAATTATTTCATGATATTAGACGAGTATACATTAACACGACACGCTATACACATTACTGGAAGGTCTCTTTTCCACAGGTATATTTGTAGGATGGTGACATCATCAGACTTGACAAAGACAAGTATACCACTTTTAAGGTGTTCTACTACTCTCCAAAACGGTTGCTCCACTCCAAGGAGATTACACACAAACACACAGCTGTCAAGTACAGGACTCAAACCCCTACCTAACTACTTTATGATACTACAGGAGTAGGCATTAACATGGCACTCTATATACATTACTGTGAGTTCTCCTTTCCACAGGTATATTTGTAGGATGGTGACATTATCAGACTAGACAAAGTGGGTTACATTAGGTGACATTAGGTGGGCTACATAGAAGGAATGTCGAAACACTTTGGACATGTGATCATCAAAGGAGAGTTTACTATCTACCTGTATCCCCAGGGCCATAATGACTTTCTCTGTACATACTGGATTACCACCTATGTGGTAATTTATGTGCAGTTTGTTTTATCCAAAGGGGATGACTATGCATTCTTTGGCATTCTGCTTGAGGGCATTGTTTTGACACCAGGTATCTGTCTCTGTAAGACCCTTCTGGAGGATGACTGTGTCAGCCGTAGAGTCGATTATGGACCACAGTTAGCAGCCATCTGCAAACCTGTTCAGCCATACTCCTCCCATGCTTGCCTGTACCTCTGAGCAGTATCTACTGAACAGGTGGGGTCCCAGGACCAAGACCTGTGTGATGCCATTTGTGACTGGTTTAGAGTCGGACATGGCACCCGCAACCCTGAACATGTGTGTTTGATCTGATAGCCACTTGGCCACCCATCCTGTGACATAGCTGTTAATGTTCAAGCTGGTAAGCTTGTCCATGATGACAAAGTGGGGAATGGTGTAGAAAGTCCTTAGAGAGGTCCAGGTGGGCTGTGTGGACTACTTTCACCTCCATCTATGTCCTTGGTAACTGTTTCAAATAAGTCAACTAGGTTTAGGAGGCAGGATTTGCCTTTAACAAGGCCAAGTTGGGTAGAGTCCAGTGTCTGGAGGTCCCCAATGTCTCTGTTTATGGGTTCCATGATAATTTGCTCCATAGCTTTGCAGACCAGGCTGAGTAGACCTATAGGGCAATGTTTTCCAGGTTCTGTTGTGGCACCCCCTTTGTGGAGCTGGATGACTGTTGGTGTATGCCATTCTTTGGGTACACAGCCTGTGGTGCGATTGAGTCTGGACAGTGAATGCAGGTGAGGGTGTAGTTCCTTTTGGGGCTGGTGTAAGACGCAGCCTGGGACACCATCCAGTCCCATTGATGCTGTGTTCTTAGCTTTGGAGAGGGCTGTCTTTACCTGCATGTCCATGAAGTCTGGAGCTCTGCATTCTTCTGGGATGGACACAGGCCCTTTTGAGGGTGATGGGGGGGAGTTTGCACTGAATCTGTCCCCCAGGATGTGGGCAATGTAAGTTGGTTCAGTGTATTTATTGCCATTTTTCAGTAGCTGACAGCATATTTGGAAGTTGCCACCTACATGTTTGGTATAGCTAATGAAGGCTTTGTGGTTGTTATTCTCACATTCCTTGGCAATTTGTCTTTAGAAACTGGCCTTGGATTATTTTATGAGCGAACATTGTTTCTTCCTAATAATAATCAGTGATGCCTTTCCTTTTGTGAAGTTCGCTCTCTCATGTGTTCGTTTTCTCCTGCTGTTGTCTAGCTTATTTATGGGTGATGACCACCAGACTGGTTTCTTATTTTTGGAGGAGTGCATCTTGGTTTTATTTGGGATGTCTTGATCACTGCATCCCTGTAGATGCTCATAGGCTGCACTTGTTAATGATTCGGCAGATTGTATAGCATTAGCCTATAGCAAGGGGGCTTTGGAGCTTTCCACTTTGGTCTTGGGAAGTGTGTAGTTTGCTTTTGAAAATGTCTTTACAGTGGTTTCATTGACTGGGGGGGGGGTGTATGTCCAGTGTGATTACCTTATAATCTGATATTACCAGTGAGGGGTTTATCTCTGTTGTGGTACACTGGTACCCCATGTTGGTGATGATCAGGTCCAGTATGTTGTCATCTCTAGTGGGCGTGGTGACCAGCTGTTCCAGGGTGTTTAAACTCTAGGAAACATTCGGCAAAGGACGTTTTACACGAGTAATTCTCCCAGTCAATGTTTGGCTAGTTGTAATCTCCTCATATAATGGTGTTTGATAGGACCTTTGCATTTTCCACTGTTCTCAGGAATACTGAGTGAGGTTCCTGAGACAAGGTAGGTGATCTGTAGCAGGCTACAATCTGATAAGCAGCTTTGCCCAAGTTTAGTTGCACTTGCATGGTCTCCAAGGCCTCATGCTGTGCCACTAACCTGAAGGTGTGGATATCCATAAGGTAAATGGACACACCCCTTCCTTTGATAGTTCACTCATGGTTTTGGGTCTGAAGATCAGAGAGAATGTGAGTGTTTTACGTGGAGCATGTCCATCAGCTCTGTGTTTGACATAGCTTTGTATGTTAGGCAGACAACACCTCTGAGTAGGAGACATGCAAGGGAGTACGGCTGGAGCATTTTGAGATGGTCTGTGTATGGCATGTATTTCAGGCCGCTAATGCTCTTTGTGAGGTATTGCTGCAGGCTTTCCAGTTGTTGTAGTTGTCTTGTGAGGTACATAGCAAAAGGGGCGTTGTACTCTGCTATGGTTCTAGTGAGTGATGAGTACAGGGGAACAATGTCCTCTTCTATTCTGCATGGGACACCTTTTGTGATGAGGTGTGCCACATAGGAGGATTTCCTGACTACTGTGGGGATGTGATTATCACAGGTGTGTCCGCTGTCCACCTGTGACCTGAGGTCTCTTGTCACACTTTCAATGTTAAGTATACTACCGCCTATGTTGTAGTTCATGGCTACAGAGTTTTTAACAAAGGGGATAACAATGCACTTTTTGGCATTGAGCTTGAGGCCATGGCTTTGACACCAGCCATCTGTCTCAGTGAGACCCTTCTGTAGGATGTCCACATCTTTAGTGTTTACAATTATGGCTCCTAGTTTGCAGTCATCTGTAAACTTCATTAGCCACAGACCTTCCATGTTAAAGTTTACTTCAGGGAAGTAGATACTAAACAGGACAAGACCCAGGACTGGAGCCTGTGGTACTGCACTCATCACTGGTCCAAAGTCATACATGGTGTATGCTACATTCACATTGTGTGTTCTTTCAGTAAGCCTGTTGACAGCACATCTTGTGACATAGCAATTTATACCTCGTTTAGTGGGTTTATCTGTATTTACAGAGTGTGGGGTGGTGTTGTAAGCCGTGGCAGGATCTACATAGGCTATGCAAACCACCTTACCCTTGTCTACGGTTCTGGTGACTGCTTGAATGTCATCTATCAGGTTTAGGAGACATGATCTGCATTTTACAAACCCAACATGGTTGTGGTCCAGAGTTTGGGGATTACAAATGTATTTTTTTATAAGTTGTATGATGATACATTCCATGGTCTTGAAGGGCAGGCTCATCAGGCTAATGAGGCACTAGTTCCTGGGGTCCATGGTGTCTCCACCCTTGTGTAGTGGGATAACTGTCGCTGTGCACCATTCAGCTGGAACAAAGCCTGAGGTGTGGCTATGACTGAACATGGTACGTCGGTGTGGTGCCTGTTCGTTCTGTGGTTTGTGTAGAACACAGCCTGGGAAGTTATCTGGTCCCATGGCTGCTGTGATACTGGCTTTGGAGAGTGTTTTTTACCTGTGCAGCCATGATGACAGCAACTTTGCAGTCTTCCATTATAGTGATGTGCTCTTTCATGGGTGAGAAGGGGGTAAAGTTAACACTGATCCTCTCTGCCAGGATGTTGGCAATATCAGTTGGGTCTGTATATTGAGTGCCATTGAGCTGTAACTCAGAACAGATCTGAGTGTTGCCATGACATGGACCTGTCTGTTGTGCAGAGATCTCCTGAGTAGACAGTATGCAACAGAGTACAGATTGGGTTAAATTCAGTCTTGTTGCATGGGGCCACTGTTTGAGGCCAGTAATTCTCTTGTTGAGGTACTTCAGTGGTCTTTCCAGCTGCTGACGGTGCCTAGTCAGATTCATCGCAGGTGTGTTGTGGTAGTCTCTGACAGGTCTGATGACTGATGAGTAGAGGGGACCTCCTTTGACCTGCATGCCCAGACCTTGGCAGGTTGTGTGAACACATAGCATGATTTTCTGACCACTTTGTGAATGTGTTTCTGGAAGTAGAGATGACTAACCACATTTGTCCATAGATCCCTTATTATCATCTCCATATTTAGCCTAAGTGTGTGAGCTTGCCCAGTATGACCTTTCAGTATGTTGTTGCCTGACATTTGCTTCATTTATTTAAGTGTGTGAGCATGCCCAGTATGACCTTCCAGTGTGATGCTGAATGAAATTCACTACATTTGTTGAAGTGTGTGAGCACGCCCGCTATAGACATTTATACTATATTTGTGTGAAAAATCAAGTTGTATTTTTACAACAGGGCTCACCTTTGTATCATAAATCAACAGGGATCTTGCTGTGCCTGCAGGGCTTCCATGAGACACTTTGCTTAGACTTAACAACATTTCTACATACAGGGGGGACAGCTATTCTTTGTACATTTCTACCCGGGGGCACACCTGATTGTTACTGTGGGTGTACATAGGATGAGGGGTTCACCTGACACTTATACACATTTTCTAGGCCTGCACTGCTATGTAAGGTACACCATTTCAGTCTGTACTGTTGCCTATCGTACTGGCTTGAGGCCTACTACTGTACTACAGATCTTGGCATCCACTGTCACGTATATTAGATTGCGACTTCATAGTCTCCCCAACCCACATCACACCACCTGGCCTGCTGTTCTCTGTCTGCATAGGCCTGTGGGAGAGGTTACCCATATGCCTCTTTAGGGGCATGCTACAGCATTTCTTTGTGTTGCATTAGTGTGCAATTGTCCTGCTGTGGCTGTGCCAGTGAAATGCTGTCATGGCTTAGTGGTTCATTACTGTGACTATAGTGCACAGTATTCTCGGTTCGAGCCCTGTCACTGCTTTTTATTTTCATGCTGGGCAGACCAGACTGCTTAAGGAACAGTAAAGCAGATATGAGCATGTTTATCTGACTTTGCTCAACTTTGCCCGACTTTGCCCGACCTTGCCCAACATTGCTCAACGTTGCCCGATGTTTTGCTAGTTGGCGCAGGATATTTTGTTTACATATACTAATTAGTGGTAAAAGCTGCCTAGCACTGCTTTATATTGCTTAAAACATGGTAATCTTGCCTCAGGTGGTGCTGCAGGGCTGCCTATGTCAGATGCACATAGTACACTCCCTATACATGTATGTAAACAGGTAGTGTCAAGTTAGGCATCCCTTTTATTTTATGTGCGAATCAGAGAGAGGTATCATTTCCAGGCTTCCTACTGAGCCAGTGTATGTGCTATGTGTGGCCTCTGTGCCAAGGCCAAGGCATACTGGGCACGCCTCCTTCTACCTACTGGGGCAGACTCAGGTTGTTCCTCCTCCGAGTCACGCTGTGCCTGTGCAGGCCTTGGCAATGGTGGGGGGCTGTATGGCCCTGCCCCATGCTGTTTCTGCTGCAGCTGTTTTTGCAGGATCATATTGTATAGCATGGCACATACCATGACAATTTGTGTACATGTAGTTGGTGAGTACTGCAAGGCTCCACCAGATGTGTCCAGGCACCAGAACTGTGACTTGAGCATCCCAAACACATGATTGATTACATTTTGTGTTTGTGCATGTACCTCATTATAGAGTTCTTGTTCTGGTATGTGTGCATTTCTGATGGGTGTCATCAGCCATGGCTCCAGTGTGTATCCAGCATCCCCCACTAGGTGACCGTCACGGATGTCCCATTGGCAAATGTCTGGTAGAGCTGCATCAGATGCCAGATATGGGAATCATGGAAGCTTCCAGGGCAGCCAGCACACACATTCAGTATTATGCCCTGAGCATTGCACATGACCTGGCAGTTGATGGAGTGGAAGCCCTTGTGGTTGATGTAGGCCCTACCCCACTCACCGGCTGGTGCTTTGATGTGTATGTGCATGCAGTCAATTGCACCCACTACCTCAGGGTATTCCGCTATTTGCTGGAAGAGATGCATATTGCTGGCCAATACCTCATGGGAATTGGGGAAATATACCGACATGTGCTGACATGGCATTTAGGAACTGGTGCAGTACCCTGGATGCTGATGCCTGTGAAATCCCCATCATATCACCAGTTGGTCTCTGGAAGGTACCTGTTGCTAGTATTCTTAGGCCAACACATACCTTGGTTTCCACTGGGATGGGTTCCCCTCTGTTGGTTCTGTGTGTGAGGTGGCCTGCACAGCTCAATAATTTGCTGCAGGAGGTCTCTGTCCACTCTATAGCACTCAACTGTCTCCAGCTCATGTAGCCCCTGGTAGGTTACCCTGGGTCTATATACTCTTCTCCACCTCCTCACTGTGGGTTGATCAGCAGCATTCGCAATGGCACCACCCTCAGCATCTTGCACATGTTGCCTTATAATAGCAATGGCAGCCCCTAACATTTTTTTTGTCTCAGTTAAGCTTTTTAAGTTTTCACTTCTCTTTGTATATTGCAGTGTTGCAGTGTTTATGAGAAAAACATGGGGGAATGTTGTTTGCAGAGTTTTAAGTGCTGGGCTGGGCTAGTGTACTGCCTGTGTAATTGGCTGATTCTGATTGATTTCACCTGGCAGCTCTGCTAGTTCTCCTTGGTTAACTTCCTACTACTTCTTTTCCTTCCTTTTCCCTTTCTGTTTCCACAGGGGGCAGCGACACGTAAACAAGCGCAAACACACGCACACGAGCGCACATGCACACACACAGGCTTAGGCAGGTGCACATCCATGCACACAGGCTTAGACAGCCTTACATAGGCTTACACGGGCGCACACACAGGCTTAGATGGGTTTACAGGCACGCACACAGTGTAAGCATCTTTGCAAGAAACTTTAGTGATATCCACAGTGTACACCTTCGGTTTCTGGGTTTCAGTTAAGACAACTGTAGACACGCCTCTTCCAGTCCTGAGTAACGCACAGCAAACACATGCCACTCTGCTCCAATAAGCTTACAATCTTTGATACATACCCCCCCTCATGATGTCACCTATTTTCTACTCTACTACTCCCCAGTCCTACACTTACACTCTACGGACATGGTTCACATGGCAGGGAAAATTGGGATTCACTATCCTTATCCTCATTTGCATAGGATTGCCTGCTAATGCTTGGTTACATCTCTCAAACTGAGCTACCCCCCTTAGCAACCACTACTCAGTAGCCATGTTGTCTTCAGCCTGCCAATCACCTGCATGGCAGAAGAATATTTTTAATAAAATGCCTATTTTTGGCTTTTTTGTTTTTATTTTCTGGTTTTTAGAGCGCCGCACATTTGTGCGGCACTGCGCTATGCTTAAACATCGGAGATCGGGGGAAAAAATATTTTTTTTGTTATTTTGCAACAGATAAAAATGCCAATGGCCTTATATTTGGCCATTGGCATGCTTCCTCAACTGGATGCATCCTTTATTTGGAGCTGTCATAGCTCCATTTTGCTATTTGCAGAACGGTACTCCGTTACCAACGGAGTACATTTCTGCAAGTAACTCTACTCTTACTAGGACAGGTTAGTGTTTCCTGGATCGTAAATTTACCTCATTTGCATAGCTTTCAGCAGCAAATGAGGTAATTTGCATAACATAACACTGTCCGTGCAAGAGTAGTTTTAGGAGCTCTCATGCATGCCCCTGCCAGCTGTTCCTGGATCGCTCAGCAGACATATTGGCTGTCTTGAGTCTTACTCTACTCTTAGACTCTGTGCAAGCCTTCGTGAATCCAGCCCGATGTCTTTTTAAATGATGATGTTTCCCTTGTATGGGGGTTTGAATGTTCATTGGTGGAAATGTGAACTGGAGGGGTATTTAAATATTCTGATAACAAAGGGATTTTCTTCTGAAGCAGCTACACTACAAATAAAAACAAAAGCTTTGTCATAGCAACTGGATTCTACAATACTACAGACATTGATCAAGCTACCTATACTTTACTTGCTCTAAATACTACACCTCACATATCTCTCAAGTATGATAAATTCATAATTAAACTCTTCAATGCTCTTATAAACACAGCATCTCATCTTAAAACTAGTGGTGATATTCATCCAAACCTATAGCCCCAAAACCAAGTTACTGGAACCCTTTAACCCATCCATATTACAGCCTCACCATGTATTAAATCTATCCCAGAAAGGATCTAGCCTACTACTCCCAAATATGAATCTCAGAATTGTTATTAACAGAGTACATGAACTCCATGCCAGTCTCTTAATCTGCTTGCCCAACATTGCTCTGGCAATAGAAACCTGACTGAAGCCAGAAATAAATGATAATGAAATAATTGCCCAAGGCTATCACATACATAGGTTAGACAGAAAAAAAAAAACAAGGCAGTGGTATTGCCATTATATTAAAAACAACCTCATACTAGAATACCTAGAACAAAATGTCCCAGATTTCAATAATGGTGAGATACTATTTATCAAACTCAAAATCAATTCCAATAAACATTTAATCATTGCAGGCATGTATCTTCCTCCAGGAAATAACCTTGCCACTATTGAACACATCCTCCACTGGATGTCACCAACTCCTTGTTACAAAACAATTATTATAGGAGACTTTAACACTGACTGGCTCACCTGCAGTTCTTAACTTCCTTTGGTATACTAAATAAAGGAAAAAAAAAATGTCTCTTCTCTGGCACAGCATGAGCTGGGATGAACGAGGCATAGGGTTTCCAAATATTTATTTTTATTTAAACTCTGCATTTATTAACATAGTGTTGCTTTGGAATAATACTTGTTATACATCATATTGGAAATCAATACATGAAACCTTACTTCTTAATAGTAATAAGACATTGCTTGTTCCATATACTGAAATACATACAAGCATCTTTATATGGATTTTAAAAATATACATTCAAAGTGAAAGGTCAAAACATGTTTTCTCACCTCTTATAAACCAAATATTGCTGTTGTTTAAAAAGCTTATGCTTTCTAATCAAGTAATTAAGAATTTATAAATAATTATGTTTCCTGTTGCTTACACAAATGAATGTTTGATATATTTTAATACTCAGAAAATGTTAGAATTTAAGAAGGGTGACCTATTATATTGGAATCAATTTCTCTTGGCTAATAAAATAAGTTCTGCAGACTATTTGATCAGCAGATATAGTTTGCAAACTTGCAGTTGGCTGGACATCCAGACTTGTAAGGATTTTATACCTACTAAGCTGGTGCCCTCATTAAATGCATACAATAAAAGTAACTTAAAAATCTTGGATTTTATCTCAACAATTAGTAATAGCTCACCAAAGAATACTTCAAACATATCTGCTATTTATAAAATTCTCAGAAATGGTTTTAGCAAAACAGATGTTTCATTTTGGAATTATTCAAGTGAAGTTAATAGGCAAGTATTCTCAGAAAAAGAAAAAAAAATCTTTGTTTACAGTCGGTGAAAGAATCCACATTTTTCCTGTTCTGACATGTATATAGATGAAAATTTTTACATAGATGCTTTTTAACTCCACATAGACTAGCAATAATGTACAAGAAAGATTAAATGAAATGCTGGAGATGTGAACACCCTCATGCTGATTGGATACATATGGTTGTTAATTGCAAAATCATTTTCCCATTTTGGTTAGACTTTAAATATATTTGTAAAACTCTATGGAATGACAATTGTATAATTTCTGACTCCCTCATCCTTTTCAATGTTCCTGTTTCTGAAGTCAAACCTAAAAACCAGACATTTTTACTATGGTCAACCCTCTCTATAACAAGGAAAATTGTTACTAAAAATTGGAAATCCCAAACTCCTCCTCTCTTTAAAGTTGAGTTTATTCATCTTGTGAAATACATTTGTAATAATGAGATTGCTACTATAAAAGCAAGGACTAACAACACAACCCATCATTTAATTGCTTGGACAAAATTGTCTAATCTGTTAAAGAAATATTAAGTGTTTTCCTATGCATATTACTTTTTAGTTGTTATTGACACTGTATATAGTTTGTTTTTTTCTTGTTACCATACTGTTAAGTTATTGTGTTGTAAAATGAATAAAAACCTTTTGGCAAAAAAAAATAAATAAGACCCTACTCAACACTCTAACCAGAGTAGACAAAAGATCCAAAGGCAGACTATCCTTGACTGGATCTTACCTAACAAACCTTCCCACTCTCTTCATTCTGGCTGTCTAAAAACAGCCTAAGTGATCCCCTGAAGTAAAAAAAAAAATCAATCCTCAAACCTTCATCTCCACCCTCCAACTCTGTAACTAGACTCCTCTAAAGACTTTGCCCCTAGATGCTGCCATAGATTATTTCAACTTCACTTTTCTCAACATATTAATCATACCAGCACCTAGTAGAACTATAAGAACAAAGTCAGATTATCCCCATGGCTAACTAAGGAAACCAGAGCACTACATAAATTCATGGATAAGGCCTGGGACCTATGGCATATAAACAAATTTCAAATAAACTGTGAATCATATCAACAACTCAGAAACAATGCCAGAAAGCACATCAAACAAGAAAAAAAAATATTACAATGACATTCAAATAAAACACCAGAAAAACTCACAAAAATTCTCATCAGCAATTAAAAAAACTCCTCCAACCAGTGCAAGTCTTGACATCAATTCCTTCAGCTACTAATAATTTTGATAGCATTGCAACACAATTGAACAAATACTTCACTAAAACCATACTATCACTCTCAAAAAAACAACTACTCTTCTCCTCCAACCATTCCTTTAACATTCAACAAGGATGATAACACCTTCTCCTTTAATCCTGTCCCAACAAATACCATAAAAAATTACTTATAAAATTAAGCCTACAACCATAGCAATTAACATACCAACAGAGTATCTTAAACTTTCAGCTGATGCCATTTCCTATCCTATCTCCATTCTCTTCAACCACTCAACCTCTGAACAAGTTATTTGGAAAATCTCATACATAATCCCCCCTACATAAAGGCGGTACCTCATCTGAACTCTCCAATTAAAGGCCTATAGTTATTTTATCTGCACTATTCAAAATACT
Source organism: Protopterus annectens (assembly GCF_019279795.1). Lineage (NCBI taxonomy): Eukaryota > Metazoa > Chordata > Ceratodontiformes > Protopteridae > Protopterus > Protopterus annectens. The sequence continues at coordinate 1,123,180,254 of NC_056732.1, forward strand.
ACAAAAATGCATTCACTCTCAACTTCTGGACTCTCTCTTAAGTAACAATCTACTAGCTAACTCACAACATTGATTTTGCCCCAACCATAGCATCACTACTGCCCTTTTACATTTTACTAATACTGTCAGTCATTATAGGAATGAAGGTAAACTAGTTCATCATGTCTTTCTAGATCTGTCTAAGGCTTTTCACACCATCTCACACCAAAAACTTCTATCTGTACTCTCTGCTGCAAAACTCAGTCACTCTGCCTTGCATGGTTCCAAAATTATCTAGTTGGTCGACAGCAAGCTGTTAAATGGCAACAACACCTCTCTCTTCCACTGCCTGTTACTCTGCGGGTTCCACAAGGTTCTATCCTGGGACCCCTCCTCTTCAATATCCTTATAAATAATCTTCACACTGCTACCCATCTTCCCTCCTTTGTCCAGTATGCAGATTATTCTACTCCTATCTGTGCCGCTCCTACCCTACAACAACCTAAAGATATAACACAACAGTCTTTCTCTGCAGCGGAGTCCTGACTTTCTAACTCATGACTTATTCTTAACCCAAACAAAAGCAAACTTATGCTCTTTCTACTCACAAAAGCCATAGACCCCCCCTCCTTCTTTTTGCATCTCTTCTACAGGTAACACCATTATTTCTACAGTATCCTAAAAAAATTCATAGGTGTTGTAATTGACAATAACATGAAATTTGACACTTATATATCTCAAACTATAAAGAAGGTACATAAAAAAACTAGGCAAACTATATAGAAGCAAACGATTTCTAACCAATAATACAAAAGTTGAAAATTGCTAGAACTGACCTCTCTATACTCCTATATGCCTCAGCCATACTCATGAGTTTAAAGAAAACAGATTTAGGAAAACTAGAAGCCTGCTACAACAAAACAGCAAAATTTGCCACAGATTCTAGTTCATAGGTTCATAGGTAGTACTAGGCTATCAGACCAAGGCCCTAAGTAAGCCTAGCCAACAAGGTTCCCTGGCCTACGCCACCCAAGATAGTTATTTTCCTATGCCACTGTTGAGCAGAGCCACAGAAGTGATCCCCAGGGTTTTTTTTCCTATTTCTCATCCACTCATCAAGATTTTTCTTGAAGAGTGCTAATGAGGAACTTTGCCTGACATAGATGGGTATCTTGAGCCAGAGTATGAGAAGTCTCTGGGACAGGAATATATCTCTCCAGCATGTCCTGTTTATTGTGGTGACAAGGTTTTGGTCCCGAGAGCATGTAGCTTGGAGGGATTGGGATTTCTATAGGTGTAGCATGTCCAACAGCTCTGGGTTTGACATAGCTTTATATGTTAGGCAGAAATCACCTTGGACTAGGCAATATGCTATGGAGTAAAGCTGGAGTTTTTTGAGATGGTCAGTGTAGGGCATCTGTTTGAGGCCAGTAATCCTCATTGTGAGGTAATTCCGTGGCCTTTCCAGCTGCTGCAGATGTCTTGTGAGGTACATTCCAAAAGGGGCATTGTACTCTATAATGGGTCTAATGAGTGTCAAGTAGAGAGGAACAATGACCTCTTTTTTCCTGGATGAGAGCCCTTTTGTGATGAGGTGTGCCATGTACAAGGATTTCCTGACTACTGTGGTGATGTGATTATCAAAGGAGTGACTACTTTTCACCTGGGTCCCAAGGTCTCTTTATCACACATTCAGCGTTAAGTAGACTGCTACCTATGTGGTAGTTCATGGGTACAGAGGTTTTACCAAAGGGGATGACAATGCCCATTTTGGCATTGAGCTTGAGGCCATGGCTCTGACACCAGTCACCTGTCTCAGTGACGCCCTTCTCTAGGATGTCCACATC